>NC_092399.1:40396945-40474110 GCF_030028105.1 Mobula birostris
AGGAATTCAAGACAAAAAAGTTGATTTCTCAAAGCATACAATCCTTTAGCATTAAATGAAGTATACATTTCAATTTTACTCAAAGGTACTTACTGCAAACACGAGGGAAACTTCTTATACGACTCCCCACATGATCCTGAGATGTTGGCACCTATTATATCACTCAGGTATTCAAGACAAAAAAGTTGTTATCTAAGTGAATGCAGTGCTTTGGCACTAAAAGTATATACTTCCATTTTACTCTGAAGTACTGAATGCAAACCTTATGGAAACATTTACTATAACTCCCCACATGATCCTGAGATGTTTGACACCTGTTATATCACTCAGGCATTATAGACAAAAAAGTTGATTTCTCTCAGTGCACACAGTGCTTTAGCAATGAAAGAAGTATACATTTGAATTTTACTCAAAGGTACAGACTGCAAACCTTATGGAGCATCTGAATATATCTCCCCACATGATCTTGGGATGTTTGAAACCTGTTTTATCACTCAGGTGTTCAAGACAAAAAAGTTGATTTCTCAGTGAATGCATTGCTTTGGGAGAAAAAGTATACACTTCAATTTACACTAAAGTATTGAATGCAAACCTGATGGAAACATCTTAATATAACTCCCCACATGATCCTGAGATGTATGACACCTGTTATATCACTCAGGTATTCAAGACAAAAAAGTTGATTTCTCAAAGCATACAGTCGTTTAGCATTGAATGAAGTATACATTTCCATTTTACTCATAGGTACTTACTGCAAACACTATGAAACATCTTAATATAAACTCCCCACATCATCCTGAGATGTTCTCACCTGTTATATCACTCAGGTATTCAAGACAAAAAAGTTGATTCTCAAAGCATACAGTCCTTTAGCATTAAAGAAGAACACATTTAAATTTTACTCAAACGTACTTACTGCAAACACTATGGAAACATCTTAATTGAACTCCCCACATGATCCTGACATGTTTGGCACCTGTTATGTCACTCAGGTATTCAAAACAAAAAAGTTATTTTCTCAGTGAATGCAGGGCTTTGCACTAAAAGTATATACTTTAATTTTACTCTAAAGTACTCAATGCAAACCTTATGTAAACATTTATAATACAACTCCCACATGATCGTCAGATGTTTGTAAGCTGTATATCACTCAGGTATTCAAGACAAAAAAGTTGATTTCTCAGTGAATGCAGTGCTTTGGAACTAAAAGTATATACTCCAATGTTACTCTAAAGTATTGAATGCAAACCTTATGGAAACATCTTAATATAACTCCTCACATCATCCTGAGATGTATGGCACCTTTTATATCACTCAGGCATTATAGACAAAAAAGTTGATTTCTCAGTGCACACAGTGCTTTAGCAATGAAAGAAGTATACATTTCAATTCTACTCAAAGGTACTGACGGCAAACCTTATGGAAGCATCTGAATATATCTCCGCACATGCTGTTGGGATGTTTGACACCTCTTATATCACTCAGGTATACAGGACAAAACAGTTGATTTCTCAGTGCATCCAGTGCTTTAGCATTGAATGAAGTATACATTTTAATTTTACTCTAAAGTACTGAATGCAAACGTTATGGAAACATCGTAATATCATTCCCCACATGATCCTGAGAAGTTTGACACCTGTTATATCACTCAGGTATTCAAGACAAAAAGTTGATTTCTCAAAGCATACAGTGCTTTAGAACTGAATGAAGTATACATTTCAATTTTACTCAAAGGTACTGACTGCAAACCTTATGCAAACATGTGAATATAACTCCCCACATAAACCTGGAATGTTTGACACCTCTTATATCACTCAGGGATACAAGACAAAAAAGTTGATTTCTCAGTGCAAGCAGTGCTTAGGAACTAAAAGTATATTCTTCAATTTTACTCAAAGGTACTGACTGGAAACCTTATGCAAACAACTGAATATAACTCTCCACATGATCTTGGGATGTTGGAAACCTACTATATCACTCAGGTATTCAAGGCAAAAAAGTTGATATCTAAGTGAATGCAGTGCTTTGGCACTAAATGTATATACTTCCATTTTACTCTAAAGTACTGAATGCAAACCTTATGGAAACAATTTACTATAACTCCCCACATGATCCTGAGATGTTTGACCCCTGTTATATCACTCAGGCATTATAGACAAAAAAGTTGATTTCTCAGTGCACACAGTGCTTTAGCAATGAAAGAAGTATACATTTCAATTTTACTCAAAGGTACTGACTGCAAACATTATGGAAACATCTGAATATATCTCCCCACATGATCCTGAGATGTATGACACCTGTTATATCACTCAGGTATTCAAGACAAAAAAGTTGATTTCTCAGTGAATGCATTGCTTTCGCAGAAAAGAATGTACTTCAATTTTACTCTAAAGTATTGAATGCAAACCTTATGGAAACATCTTAATATAACTCCCCACATGATCTTGAGATGTTTGACACCAGTTATATCACACAGGAGTTCAAGAAAAAAAAGTTGATTCCTCAAAGCATACAGTGCTTTACATTGAATGAAGTACACATTTCAATTTTACTCAAAGGTACTTACTGCAAGCACTATAGAAACATCTTAATATAACTCCCCAAATGATCCCGGGATGTTTGACACCTCTTTTATCACTCAGGTACACAAGACAAAAAAGTTGATTTCTCAGTGAAAGCAGTGCTTTGGAACTAAAAGCATATACTTCAATGTTACTCTAAAGTATTGAATGCACACCTTATGGAAACATCTTAATATAACTCCTCACATCATCCTGAGATGTATGGCACCTTTTATATCACTCAGGCATTAGAGACAAAAAAGTTGATTTCTCAGTGCACACAGTGCTTTAGCAATGAAAGAAGTATACATTTCAATTTTACTCAAAGGTACTGACTGAAAACCTTCTGCAAACATGTGAATATAACTCCCGACATCATCCTGAGATGTATGACACCTGTTATATCATTCAGGTATACAGGACAATAAAGTTGATTTCCCAGTGCATCCAGTGCTTTAGCATTGAATGAAGTATACATTTTAATTTTACTCAAAGGTACTGACTGGAAACACTATGAAAACATCTTAATAGAACTCCCCACATGATCCTGAGATGTTTGGCACCTGTTATGTCACTCAGGTATTCAAAACAAAAAAGTTATTTTCTCAGTGAATGCAGTTGTTTGCACTAAAAGTATATACTTCAATTTTACTCTAAAGTACTGAATGCAAACGTTATGGAAACATCATAGTATCATTCCCCACATGATCCTGAGAAGTTTGACACCAGTTATATCACTCAGGTATTCAAGACAAAAACGTTGATTTCTCAAAGCATACAGTCGTTTAGCATTGAATGAAGTATACATTTGAATTTTACTCAAAGGTACTTACTGCAAACACTATGGAAACTTCTTAATAGGACTCCCCACATGATCCTGAGATGTTTGGCACCTGTTACATCACTCAGGTATTCAAGACAAAAAAGTTGATTTCTCAAAGCATACAGTCCTTTAGCATTGAAAGAAGTACACATCTCAATTTTACTCAAAGGTACTGACTGGAAACCTTATGCAAACAACTGAATATAACTCCCCACATGATCTTGGGATGTTTAAAACCTACTATATCACTCAGGTATTCAAGGCAAAAAAGTTGATATCTAAGTGAATGCAGTGCTTTGGCACTAAAAGTATATACTTCCATTTTACTCTAAAGTACTGAATGCAAACTTTATGGAAACAATTTACTATAACTCCCCACATGATCCTGAGATGTTTGACACCTGTTATATCACTCAGGCATTATAGACAAAAAAGTTGATTTCTCAGTGCACACAGTGCTTTAGCAACGAAAGAAGTATACATATCGATTTTACTCAAAGGTACTGACTGCAAACCTTATGGAAACATCTGAATATATCTCCCCACATGATCTTGGGATGTTTGAAACCTGTTATATCACTCAGGTGTTCAAGACAAAAAAGTTGATTTCTCAGTGAATGCATTGCTTTCGCAGAAAAGAATGTACTTCAATTTTACTCTAAAGTATCGAATGCAAACCTTATGGAAACATCTTAATATAACTCGCCACATCATCCTGAGATGTATGACACCTGTTATATCACTCAGGAATTCAAGACAAAAAAGTTGATTTCTCAAAGCATACAGTCCTTTAGCATTGAATGAAGTATACATTTCAATTTTACTGGAAGGTACTGACTGCAAACACTATGGAAACATCTTAATAGAACTCCCCACATGATCCTGACATGTTTGGCATCTGTTATGTCACTCAGGTATTCAAAACAAAAAAGTTATTTTCTCAGTGAATGCAGTTTTTTGCACTAAAAGTATATACTTTAATTTTACTCTAAAGTACTGAATGCAAACGTTATGAAAACATCATAATATCATTCCCCACATGATCCTGAGAAGTTTGACACCTGTTATATCACTCAGGTATTCAAGACAAAAAGTTGATTTCTCAAAGCATACTGTGCTTTAGAACTGAATGAAGTATACATTTCAATTTTACTCAAAGGCACTGACTGCAAACCTTATGCAAACATGTGAATATAACTCCCCACATAATCCTGGAATGTTTGACACCTCTTATATCACTCAGGGATACAAGACACAAAAGTTGATTTCTCAGTGCAAGCAGTGCTTTGGAACTAAAAGTATATACTTCAATTTTACTCAAAGGTACTGACTGAAAACCTTATGCAAACTTGTGAATATAACTCCCCACATCATCCTGAGATGTATGACACCTGTTATATCACTCAGGAATTCAAGACAAAAAAGTTGATTTTCAAAGCATACAGTCCTTTAGCATTGAATGAAGTATACATTTCAATTTTACTCAAAGGTACTTACTGCAAACACTATGGAAACATCTTACTATAACTGCTCACATGATCCTGAGATGTTTCACATCTGTTATATCAGGGAGGCATTCAAGACAAAAAAGTTGATTTCTCAGTGAATGCAGGCTTTGCACTAAAAGTATATACTTCAATTTTACTCTAAAGTACTGCATGCAAACCTTATGGAAACATCTTAATATCATTCCCCACATGATCCTGAGATGTTTGACACCTGTTATATCACTCAGGTATTCAAGACAAAAAAGTTGATATCTAAGTCAATGCAGTGCTTTGGAACTAAAAGTATATACTTCAATTTTACTCCAAGGTACTGACTGCAAACCTGATGCAAACATGTGAACATAACTCCCTACATCATCCTGAGATGTATCACACCTATTATATCACTCAGGCATTCAAGACAAAAAAGTTGATTTCTCAAAGCATACAATCCTTTAGCATTAAATGAAGTATACATTTCAATTTTACTCAAAGGTACTTACTGCAAACACGAGGGAAACTTCTTAATACGACTCCCCACATGATCCTGAGATGTTTGGCACCTATTATATCACTCAGGTATTCAAGACAAAAAAGTTGATATCTAAGTGAATGCAGTGATTTGGCACTAAAAGTATATACTTCCATTTTACTCTAAAGTACTGAATGCAAACCTTATGGAAACAGTTTACTATAACTCCCCACATGATCCTGAGATGTTTGACACCTGTTATATCACTCAGGCATTATAGACAAAAAAGTTGATTTCTCAGTGCACACAGTGCTTTAGCAATGAAAGAAGTATACATTTGAATTTTACTCAAAGGTACTGACTGCAAACCTTATGGAAGCATCTGAATATATCTCCCCACATCATCCTGAGATGTATGACACCTGTTATATCACTCAGGAATTCAAGACAAAAAAGTTGATTTCTCAAAGCATACAGTCCTTTAGCATTGAATGAAGCATACATTTCAATTTTACTGAAAGGTACTGACTGCAAACACTATGGAAACATCTTAATAGAACTCCCCACATGATCCTGACATGTTTGGCATCTGTTATGTCACTCAGGTATTCAAAAGAAAAAAAGTTATTTTCTCAGTGAATGCAGTTCTTTGCACTAAAAGTATATACTTCAGTTTTACTCTAAAGTACTGCATGCAAACCTTATGGAAACATCTTAATATCATTCCCCACATGATCCTGAGATGTTTGACACCTATTATATCACTCAGGTATTCAAGACAAAAAAGTTGATATCTAAGTGAATGCAGTGCTTTGGCACTAAAAGTATATACTTCCATTTTACTGTAAAGTACTGAATGCAAACCTTATGGAAACAGTTTACTATAACTCCCCACATGATCCTGAGATGTTTGACACCTGTTATATCACTCAGGCATTATAGACAAAAAAGTTGATTTCTCAGTGCACACAGTGCTTTAGCAATGAAAGAAGTATACATTTGAATTTTACTCAAAGGTACTGACTGCAAACCTTATGGAAGCATCTGAATATATCTCCCCACATCATCCTGAGATGTATGACACCTGTTATATCACTCAGGAATTCAAGACAAAAAAGTTGATTTCTCAAAGCATACAGTCCTTTAGCATTGAATGAAGTATACATTTCAATTTTACTGAAAGGTACTGACTGCAAACACTATGGAAACATCTTAATAGAACTCCCCACATGATCCTGACATGTTTGGCATCTGTTATGTCACTCAGGTATTCAAAAGAAAAAAAGTTATTTTCTCTGTGAATGCAGTTCTTTGCACTAAAAGTATATACTTTAATTTTACTCTAAAGTACTGAATGCAAACGTTATGGAAACATCATAATATCATTCCCCACATGATCCTGAGAAGTTTGACACCTGTTATATCACTCAGATATTCAAGACAAAAAGTTGATTTCTCAAAGCATACAGTGCTTTAGAACTGAATGAAATATACATTTCAATTTTACTCAAAGGTACTGACTGCAAACCTTATGCAAACATGTGAATATAACTCCCCACATAATCCTGGAATGTTTGACACCTCTTATATCACTCAGGGATACAAGACACAAAAGTTGATTTCTCAGTGCAAGCAGTGCTTTGGAACTAAAAGTATATACTTCAATTTTAATCAAAGGTACTGACTGAAAACCTTATGCAAACATGTGAATATAACTCCCCACATCATCCTGAGATGTATGACACCTGTTATGTCACTCAGGAATTCAAGACAAAAAAGTTGATTTCTCAAAGCATACAGTCCTTTAGCATTGAATGAAGTATACATTTCAATTTTACTCAAAGGTACTTACTGCAAACACTATGGAAACATCTTAATATAACTGCTCACATGATCCTGAGATGTTTCACATCTGTTATATCAGGGAGGCATTCAAGACAAAAAAGTTGATTTCTCAGTGAATGCAGGCTTTGCACTAAAAGTATATACTTCAATTTTACTCTAAAGTACTGCATGCAAACCTTATGGAAACATCTTAATATCATTCCCCACAAGATCCTGAGATGTTTGACACCTGTTATATCACTCAGGTATTCAAGACAAAAATGTTGATTTCTCAGTGCAAGCAGTGCTTTGGAACTAAAAGTATATACTTCAATTTTACTCCAAGGTACTGACTGCAAACCTTATGCAAACATGTGAATATAACTCCCTACATCATCCTGAGATTTATGACACCTGTTATATCACTCAGGAATTCAAGACAAAAAAGTTGATTTCTCAAAGCATACAATCCTTTAGCATTAAATGAAGTATACATTTCAATTTTACTCAAAGGTACTTACTGCAAACACGAGGGAAACTTCTTAATACGACTTCCCACATGATCCTGAGATGTTTGGCACCTATTATATCACTCAGGTATTCAAGACAAAAAAGTTGATATCTAAGTGAATGCAGTGCTTTGGCACTAAAAGTATATACTTCCATTTTACTCTAAAGTACTGAATGCAAACCTTATGGAAACAATTTACTATAACTCCCCACATGATCCTGAGATGTTTGACACCTGTTATATCACTCAGGCATTATAGACAAAAAAGTTGATTTCTCAGTGCACACAGTGCTGTAGCAATGAAAGAAGTATACATTTGAATTTTACTCAGAGGTACTGACTGCAAACCTTATGGAAGCATCTGAATATATCTCCCCACATCATCTTGGGATGTTTGAAACCTGTTATATCACTCAGGTGTTCAAGACAAAAAGGTTGATTTCTCAGTGAATGCATTGCTTTGGGAGAAAAAGTATACACTTCAATTTTACTCTAAAGTATTGAATGCAAACCTGATGGAAACATCTTAATATAACTCCCCACATGATCCTGAGATGTATGACACCTGTTATATCACTCAGGTATTCAAGACAAAAAAGTTGATTTCTCAAAGCATACAGTCGTTTAGCATTGAATGAAGTATACATTTCCATTTTACTCATAGGTACTTACTGCAAACACTATGGAAACATCTTAATTGATCTCCCCACATGATCCTGAGATGTTTGGCACCTGTTATGTCACTCAGGTATTCAAAACAAAAAAGTTATTTTCTCAGTGTATGCAGTGCTTTGCTCTAAAAGTATATACTTTAATTTTACTCTAAAGTACTCAATGCAAACCTTATGTAAACATTTTAATGCAACTCCCCACATGATCGTCAGATGTTTGTAAGCTGTATATCACTCAGGTATTCAAGACAAAAAAGTTGATTTCTCAGTGAATGCAGTGCTTTGGAACTAAAAGTATATACTCCAATGTTACTCAAAAGTATTGAATGCAAACCTTATGGAAACATCTTAATATAACTCCTCACATCATCCTGAGATGTATGGCACCTTTTATATCACTCAGGCATTATAGACAAAAAAGTTGATTTCTCAGTGCACACAGTGCTTTAGCAATGAAAGACGTATACATTTCAATTTTACTCAAAGGTACTGACTGCAAGCCTTATGGAAGCATCTGAATATATCTCCGCACATGCTGTTGGGATGTTTGAAACCTCTTATATCACTCAGGTATACAGGACAAAAAAGTTGATTTCTCAGTGCATCCAGTGCTTTAGCATTGAATGAAGCATACATTTTAATTTTACTCTAAAGTACTGAATGCAAACGTTATGGAAACATCATAATATCATTCCCCACATGATCCTGAGAAGTTTGACACCAGTTATATCACTCAGGTATTCAAGACAAAAAAGTTGATTTCTCAAAGCATACAGTCGTTTAGCTTTGAATGAAGCATACATTTGAATTTTACTCAAAGGTACTTACTGCAAACACTATGGAAACTTCTTAATAGGACTCCCCACATGATCCTGAGATGTTTGGCACCTGTTACATCACTCAGGTATTCAAGACAAAAAAGTTGATTTCTCAAAGCCTACAGTCCTTTAGCATTGAAAGAAGTACACATCTCAATTTTACTCAAAGGTACTGACTGCAAACCTTATGCAAACAACTGAATATAACTCCCCACATGATCTTGGGATGTTTGAAACCTACTATATCACTCAGGTATTCAAGGCAAAAAAGTTGATATCTAAGTGAATGCTGTGCTTTGGCACTAAAAGTATATACTTCCAGTTTACTCTAAAGTACTGAATGCAAACTTTATGGAAACAATTTACTATAACTCCCCACATGATCCTGAGATGTTTGACACCTTTTATATCACTCAGGCATTATAGACAAAAAAGTTCATTTCTCAGTGCACACAGTGCTTTAGCAATGAAAGAAGTATACATTTCAATTTTACTCAAAGGCACTGACTGCAAACCTTAAGGAAACATCTGAATATATCTCCCCACATGATCTTGGGATGTTTGAAACCAGTAATATCACTCAGGTGTTCAAGACAAAATAGTTGATTTCTCAGTGAATGCATTGCTTTGGCAGAAAAAGAATGTACTTCAATTTTACTCTAAAGTATTGAATGCAAACCTTATGCAAACATCTTAATATAACTCCCCATATGATCCTGAGATGTATGACACCTGTTATATTACTCAGGTATTCAAGACAAAAAAGTTGATTTCTCAGTGAATGCAGTGCTTTGGAACTAAAAGTATATACTTCAATGTTACTCTAAAGTATTGAATGCAAACCTTATGGAAACATCTTAATATAACTCCTCACATCATCCTGAGATGTATGGCCCCTTTTATATCACTCAGGTATTATAGACAAAAAAGTTGATTTCTCAGTGCACACAGTGCTTTAGCAATGAAAGAAGTATACATTTCAATTTTACTCAAAGGTACGGACTGCAAACCTTATGGAATCATCTGAATATATCTCCCCACATGATGTTGGGATGTTTGACACCTCTTATATCACTCAGGTATACAAGACAAAAATGTTGATTTCTCAGTGCAAGCAGTGCTTTGGAACTAAAAGTATATACTTCAATTTTACTCCAAGGTACTGACTGCAAACCTTATGCAAACATGTGAATATAACTCCCTACATCATCCTGAGATTTATGACACCTGTTATATCACTCAGGAATTCAAGACAAAAAAGTTGATTTCTCAAAGCATACAATCCTTTAGCATTAAATGAAGTATACATTTCAATTTTACTCAAAGGTACTTACTGCAAACACGAGGGAAACTTCTTAATACGACTTCCCACATGATCCTGAGATGTTTGGCACCTATTATATCACTCAGGTATTCAAGACAAAAAAGTTGATATCTAAGTGAATACAGTGATTTGGCACTAAAAGTATATACTTCCATTTTACTCTAAAGTACTGAATGCAAACCTTATGGAAACAGTTTACTATAACTCCCCACATGATCCTGAGATGTTTGACACCTGTTATATCACTCAGGAATTCAAGACAAAAAAGTTGATTTCTCAAAGCATACAGTCCTTTAGCATTGAATGAAGCATACATTTCAATTTTACTGAAAGGTACTGACTGCAAACACTATGGAAACATCTTAATAGAACTCCCCACATGATCCTGACATGTTTGGCATCTGTTATGTCACTCAGGTATTCAAAAGAAAAAAAGTTATTTTCTCAGTGAATGCAGTTCTTTGCACTAAAAGTATATACTTCAGTTTTACTCTAAAGTACTGCATGCAAACCTTATGGAAACATCTTAATATCATTCCCCACATGATCCTGAGATGTTTGACACCTGTTATATCACTCAGGTATTCAAGACAAAAAAGTTGATATCTAAGTGAATGCAGTGCTTTGGCACTAAAAGTATATACTTCCATTTTACTGTAAAGTACTGAATGCAAACCTTATGGAAACAGTTTACTATAACTCCCCACATGATCCTGAGATGTTTGACACCTGTTATATCACTCAGGCATTATAGACAAAAAAGTTGATTTCTCAGTGCACACAGTGCTTTAGCAATGAAAGAAGTATACATTTGAATTTTACTCAAAGGTACTGACTGCAAACCTTATGGAAGCATCTGAATATATCTCCCCACATCATCCTGAGATGTATGACACCTGTTATATCACTCAGGAATTCAAGACAAAAAAGTTGATTTCTCAAAGCATACAGTCCTTTAGCATTGAATGAAGTATACATTTCAATTTTACTGAAAGGTACTGACTGCAAACACTATGGAAACATCTTAATAGAACTCCCCACATGATCCTGACATGTTTGGCATCTGTTATGTCACTCAGGTATTCAAAAGAAAAAAAGTTATTTTCTCAGTGAATGCAGTTCTTTGCACTAAAAGTATATACTTTAATTTTACTCTAAAGTACTGAATGCAAACGTTATGGAAACATCATAATATCATTCCCCACATGATCCTGAGAAGTTTGACACCTGTTATATCACTCAGATATTCAAGACAAAAAGTTGATTTCTCAAAGCATACAGTGCTTTAGAACTGAATGAAATATACATTTCAATTTTACTCAAAGGTACTGACTGCAAACCTTATGCAAACATGTGAATATAACTCCCCACATAATCCTGGAATGTTTGACACCTCTTATATCACTCAGGGATACAAGACACAAAAGTTGATTTCTCAGTGCAAGCAGTGCTTTGGAACTAAAAGTATATACTTCAATTTTAATCAAAGGTACTGACTGAAAACCTTATGCAAACATGTGAATATAACTCCCCACATCATCCTGAGATGTATGACACCTGTTATGTCACTCAGGAATTCAAGACAAAAAAGTTGATTTCTCAAAGCATACAGTCCTTTAGCATTGAATGAAGTATACATTTCAATTTTACTCAAAGGTACTTACTGCAAACACTATGGAAACATCTTAATATAACTGCTCACATGATCCTGAGATGTTTCACATCTGTTATATCAGGGAGGCATTCAAGACAAAAAAGTTGATTTCTCAGTGAATGCAGGCTTTGCACTAAAAGTATATACTTCAATTTTACTCTAAAGTACTGCATGCAAACCTTATGGAAACATCTTAATATCATTCCCCACATGATCCTGAGATGTTTGACACCTGTTATATCACTCAGGTATTCAAGACAAAAAAGTTGATATCTAATTCAATGCAGTGCTTTGGAACTAAAAGTATATACTTCAATTTTACTCCAAGGTACTGACTGCAAACCTTATGCAAACATGTGAATATAACTCCCTACATCATCCTGAGATTTATGACACCTGTTATATCACTCAGGAATTCAAGACAAAAAAGTTGATTTCTCAAAGCATACAATCCTTTAGCATTAAATGAAGTATACATTTCAATTTTACTCGAAGGTACTTACTGCAAACACGAGGGAAACTTCTTAATACGACTTCCCACATGATCCTGAGATGTTTGGCACCTATTATATCACTCAGGTATTCAAGACAAAAAAGTTGATATCTAAGTGAATGCAGTGCTTTGGCACTAAAAGTATATACTTCCATTTTACTCTAAAGTACTGAATGCAAACCTTATGGAAACAATTTACTATAACTCCCCACATGATCCTGAGATGTTTGACACCTGTTATATCACTCAGGCATTATAGACAAAAAAGTTGATTTCTCAGTGCACACAGTGCTTTAGCAATGAAAGAAGTATACATTTGAATTTTACTCAAAGGTACTGACTGCAAAGCTTATGGAAGCATCTGAATATATCTCCCCACATCATCTTGGGATGTTTGAAACCTGTTATATCACTCAGGTGTTCAAGACAAAAAGGTTGATTTCTCAGTGAATGCATTGCTTTGGGAGAAAAAGTATACACTTCAATTTTACTCTAAAGTATTGAATGCAAACCTGATGGAAACATCTTAATATAACTCCCCACATGATCCTGAGATGTATGACACCTGTTATATCACTCAGGTATTCAAGACAAAAAAGTTGATTTCTCAAAGCATACAGTCGTTTAGCATTGAATGAAGTATACATTTCCATTTTACTCATAGGTACTTACTGCAAACACTATGGAAACATCTTAATTGATCTCCCCACATGATCCTGAGATGTTTGGCACCTGTTATGTCACTCAGGTATTCAAAACAAAAAAGTTATTTTCTCAGTGAATGCAGTGCTTTGCTCTAAAAGTATATACTTTAATTTTACTCTAAAGTACTCAATGCAAACCTTATGTAAACATTTTAATGCAACTCCCCACATGATCGTCAGATGTTTGTAAGCTGTATATCACTCAGGTATTCAAGACAAAAAAGTTGATTTCTCAGTGAATGCAGTGCTTTCGAACTAAAAGTATATACTCCAATGTTACTCAAAAGTATTGAATGCAAACCTTATGGAAACATCTTAATATAACTCCTCACATCATCCTGAGATGTATGGCACCTTTTATATCACTCAGGCATTATAGACAAAAAAGTTGATTTCTCAGTGCACACAGTGCTTTAGCAATGAAAGACGTATACATTTCAATTTTACTCAAAGGTACTGACTGCAAGCCTTATGGAAGCATCTGAATATATCTCCGCACATGCTGTTGGGATGTTTGAAACCTCTTATATCACTCAGGTATACAGGACAAAAAAGTTGATTTCTCAGTGCATCCAGTGCTTTAGCATTGAATGAAGCATACATTTTAATTTTACTCTAAAGTACTGAATGCAAACGTTATGGAAACATCATAATATCATTCCCCACATGATCCTGAGAAGTTTGACACCAGTTATATCACTCAGGTATTCAAGACAAAAAAGTTGATTTCTCAAAGCATACAGTCGTTTAGCTTTGAATGAAGCATACATTTGAATTTTACTCAAAGGTACTTACTGCAAACACTATGGAAACTTCTTAATAGGACTCCCCACATGATCCTGAGATGTTTGGCACCTGTTACATCACTCAGGTATTCAAGACAAAAAAGTTGATTTCTCAAAGCCTACAGTCCTTTAGCATTGAAAGAAGTACACATCTCAATTTTACTCAAAGGTACTGACTGCAAACCTTATGCAAACAACTGAATATAACTCCCCACATGATCTTGGGATGTTTGAAACCTACTATATCACTCAGGTATTCAAGGCAAAAAAGTTGATATCTAAGTGAATGCTGTGCTTTGGCACTAAAAGTATATACTTCCAGTTTACTCTAAAGTACTGAATGCAAACTTTATGGAAACAATTTACTATAACTCCCCACATGATCCTGAGATGTTTGACACCTTTTATATCACTCAGGCATTATAGACAAAAAAGTTCATTTCTCAGTGCACACAGTGCTTTAGCAATGAAAGAAGTATACATTTCAATTTTACTCAAAGGCACTGACTGCAAACCTTAAGGAAACATCTGAATATATCTCCCCACATGATCTTGGGATGTTTGAAACCAGTAATATCACTCAGGTGTTCAAGACAAAATAGTTGATTTCTCAGTGAATGCATTGCTTTGGCAGAAAAAGAATGTACTTCAATTTTACTCTAAAGTATTGAATGCAAACCTTATGCAAACATCTTAATATAACTCCCCATATGATCCTGAGATGTATGACACCTGTTATATTACTCAGGTATTCAAGACAAAAAAGTTGATTTCTCAGTGAAAGCAGTGCTTTGGAACTAAAAGTAGATGTTCAATTTTACTCTAAAGTATTGAATGCAAACCTTATGGAAACATCTTAATATAACTCCCCACATGATCTTGAGATGTTTGACACCTGTTATATCACACAGGAGTTCAAGACAAAAAAGTTGATTCCTCAAAGCATACAGTGCTTTACATTGAATGAAGTACACATTTCAATTTTACTCAAAGGTACTTACTGCAAACACTATAGAAACATCTTAATATAACTCCCCACATGATCCTGGGATGTTTGACACCTGTTATATCACTCAGGTACACAAGACAAAAAAGTTGATTTCTCAGTGAATGCAGTGCTTTGGAACTAAAAGTATATACTTCAATGTTACTCTAAAGTATTGAATGCAAACCTTATGGAAACATCTTAATATAACTCCTCACATCATCCTGAGATGTATGGCCCCTTTTATATCACTCAGGTATTATAGACAAAAAAGTTGATTTCTCAGTGCACACAGTGCTTTGGCAATGAAAGAAGTATACATTTCAATTTTACTCAAAGGTACGGACTGCAAACCTTATGGAATCATCTGAATATATCTCCCCACATGATGTTGGGATGTTTGACACCTCTTATATCACTCAGGTATACAAGACAAAAATGTTGATTTCTCAGTGCAAGCAGTGCTTTGGAACTAAAAGTATATACTTCAATTTTACACAATAGGTACTGACTGAAAACCTAAAGCAAACATGTGAATATAACTCCCCACATGATCCTGGGATGTTTGACACCTCTTATATCACTCAGGTATACAGGACAAAAAAGTTGATTTCTCAGTGCATCCAGTGCTTTAGCATTCAATGAAGTATACATTTTAATTTTACTCAAAGGTACTGACTGCAAACACTATGAAAACATCTTAATAGAACTCCCCACATGATCCTGAGATGTTTGGCACCTGTTATGTCACTCAGGTATTCAAAACAAAAAAGTTATTTTCTCAGTGAATGCAGGCTTTGCACTGAAAGTATATACTTCAATTTTACTCTAAAGTACTGCATGCAAACCTTATGGAAACATCATAATATTATTCCCCACATGATCCTGAGAAGTTTGACACCAGTTATATCACTCAGGTATTCAAGACAAAAAAGTTGATTTCTCAAAGCATACAGTCGTTTAGCATTGAATGAAGTTTTCATTTGAATTTTACTCAAAGGTACTGACTGCAAACCTTATGCAAACATGTGAATATAAGTCCCCACATGATCCTGGGATGTTTGACACCTCTTATATCACACAGGTATACAAGGCAAAAAACTTGATTTCTCAGTGAAAGCAGTGCTTTGGAACAAAAAGTATATACTTCAATTTTACTCAAAGGTACTTACTGAAAACCTTATGGAAACATGTGAATATAACTCCCCACATCATCCTGAGATGTATGACACCTGTTATATCACTCAGGACTTCAAGACAAAAAAGTTGATTTCTCAAAGCATGCAGTCCTTTAGCATTGAATGAAGTATACATTTCAATTTTACTCAAAGGTACTTACTGCAAACACTATGGAAACATCTTAATATAACTCCCCACATGATCCTGAGATGTTTCACATCTTTTATATCACTCAGGCATTCAAGACAAAATAGTTTATTTCTCAGTGAATGCAGGCTTTGCTCTAAAAGTATATACTTCAATTTTACTCTAAAGTACTGCATGCAAACCTGATGGAAACATCTTAATATCATTCCCCACATGATCCTGAGATGTTTCACACCTGGTATATCACTCAGGTATTCAAGACAAAAAAGTTGATTTCTCTAAGCATACAGTCCTTTAGCATTGAAAGAAGTACACATCTCAATTTTACTCAAAGGTACTGACTGGAAATCTTATGCAAACATCTAAATATAACTCCCCACATGATCTTGGGATGTTTGTAACCTGTATATCACTCAGGTATTCAAGAGAAAAAAGTTGATTTCTCAGTGAATGCAGGCTTTGCACTAAGGTATATGCTTCCATTTTACTCTGAAGTACTGAATGCAACCCTTATGGAAACAACTTAATATCATTCCCACGTCATCCTCCGATGTTTGACACCTGTTATATCACTCAGGCATTATAGACAAAAAAGTTGATTTCTCAGTGCACTCAGTGCTTTAGCAATGAAAGAAGTATACATTTCAATTTTACTCAAAGGTACTGACTGCAAACCTTATGCAAACATGTGAATATAACTCCCCACTTAATCCTGGAATGTTTGACATTTCTTATATCACTCAGGTATACAAGACAAAAAAGTTGATTTCTCAGTGCAAGCAGTGATTTGGAAATATAAGTATATACTTCAATTTTACTCAAAGGTACTGACTGAAAACCTAATGCAAACATGTGCATATAACTCACCACATCATCCTGAGATGTTTGACACCTGTTATATCACGCAGGAATTCAAGACAAAAATGTTGATTTCTCAAACCATACAGTCCTTTAGCACTGAATGCAGTATACATTTAAATTTTACTCAAAGGTACTTACTGCAAACATAATGGAAACATCTTAACTGAACTCCCCACATGATCCTTAGATGTTAGGCACCTGTTATATCACTCAGGTCCACAAGACAAAAAAGTTGATTTCTCAGTGAAAGCAGTGCTTTGGAACTAAAAGTATATACTTCAATTTTACTCTAAAGTATTGAATGCAAACCTTATGGAAACATCTTAATATAACTCCTCACATCATCCTGAGATGTATGGCACCTTTTATATCACTCAGGCATTATAGACAAAAAAGTTGATTTCTCAGTGCACACAGTGCTTAAGCAATGAAAGAAGTACACATTTCAATTTTACTCAAAGGTACTGACTGCAAACATAATGGAAACATCTTAATTGAACTCCCCACATGATCCTTAGATGTTTGGCACCTGTTATATCCCTCAGGTATTCAAAGCAAAAAAGTTGATTTCTCAGTGCAAGCAGTGCTTTGGAACTAAAAGTATATACTTCAATTTTACTCAAAGGTACTGACTGAAAACCCAAAGCAAACATGTGCATATAACTCACCACATCATCCTGAGTTGTTTGACACCTGTTACATAACTCTGGAATTCAAGACAAAAAAGTTGATTTCTCAAAGCATATAGTGCTTTACATTGAATGAAGTACCCATTTCAATTTTACTCAAAGGTACTTACTGCAAACACTATGGAAACTTCTTAATAGGACTCCCCACATGATCCTGAGATGTTTGGCACCTGTTACATCACTCAGGTATTCAGGACAAAAAAGTTGATTTCTCAAAGCATACAGTCATTTAGCATTGAAAGAAGTACACATCTCAATTTTACTCAAAAGTACTGACTGGAAACCTTATGCAAACAACTGAATATAACTCCCCACATGATCTTGGGATGTTTGAAACCTACTATATCACTCAGGTATTCAAGCCAAAAAAGTTGATATCTAAGTGAATGCAGTGCTTTGGCACTAAAAGTATATACTTCCATTTTTCTCTAAAGTACTGAATGCAAACCTTATGGAAACAATTTACTATAACTCCCCACATGATCCTGAGATGTTTGACACCTGTTATATCACTCAGGCATTATAGACAAAAAAGTTGATTCCTCAAAGCATACAGTGCTTTACATTGAATGAAGTACACATTTCAATTTTACTCAAAGGTACTTACTGCAAACACTATGGAAACATCTTAATATGACTCCCCACATGATCCTGGGATGTTTGACACCTCTTATATCACTCAGGTCCACAAGACAAAAAAGTTGATTTCTCAGTGAAAGCAGTGCTCTGGAACTAAAAGTATATACTTCAATTTTACTCTAAAGTATTGAATGCAAACCTTATGAAAACATCTTAATATAACTCCCCACATGATCTTGAGATGTTTGACACCTGTTATATCACTCAGGAGTTCAAGACAAAAAAGTTGATTTCTCAAAGCATACAGTGCTTTACTTTGAATGAAGTACACATTTCAATTTTACTCAAAGGTACTTACTGCAAACACTATGGAAATATCTTAATATAACTCCCCACATGATCCTGGGATGTTTAACACCTCTTATATCACTCAGGTACACAAGACAAAAAAGTTGCTTTCTCAGTGAATGCAGGGCTTATCACTAAAAGTATATACTTTAATTTTACTCTAAAGTACTCAATGCAAACCTTATGTAAACATTTTAATGCAACTCCCCACATGATCGTCAGATGTTTGTAAGCTGTATATCACTCAGGTATTCAAGACAAAAAAGTTGATTTCTCAGTGAATGCAGTGCTTTGGAACTAAAAGTATATACTTCAATGTTACTCTAAAGTATTGAATGCAAACCTTATGGAAACATCTTAATATAACTCCTCACATCATCCTGAGATGTATGGCACCTTTTATATCACTCAGGCATTATAGACAAAAAAGTTGATTTTTCAGTGCACACAGTGTTTTAGCAATGAAAGAAGTATACATTTCAATTTTACTCAAAGGTACTGACTGCAAACCTTATGCAAACATGTGAATATATCTCCCCATATAATCCTGGAATGTTTGACACCTCTTATATCACTCAGGGATACAAGACAAAAACATTGATTTCTCAGTGCAAGCAGTGCTTTGGAACTAAAAGTATATTCTTCAATTTTACTCAAAGGTACTGACTGAAAACCTTATGCAAACATGTGAATATAACTCCCCACATCATCCTGAGATGTATGACACCTGTTATATCACTCCGGTATACAGGACAAAAAAGTTGATTTCTCAGTGCATCCAGTGCTTTAGTATTGAATGAAGTATACATTTTAATTTTACTCAAAGGTACTGACTGCAAACACTATGAAAACATCTTAATAGAACTCCCCACATGATCCTGAGATGTTTGGAACCTGTTATGTCACTCAGGTATTCAAAACAAAAAAGTTATTTTCTCAGTGAATGCAGTTGTTTGCACTAAAAGTATTTACTTCAATTTTACTCTAAAGTACTGAATGCAAACGTTATGGAAACATCATAATATCATTCCCCACATGATCCTGAGAAGTTTGACACCAGTTATATCACTCAGGTATTCAAGACAAAGAAGTTGATTCCTCAAAGCATACAGTCGTTTAGCATTGAATGAAGTATACATTTGAATTTTACTCAAAGGTACTTACTGCAAACACTATGGAAACTTCTTAATAGGACTCCCCACATGATCCTGAGATGTTTGGCACCTGTTACATCACTCATGTATTCAGGACAAAAAGGTTGATTTCTCAAAGCATACAGTCCTTTAGCATTGAAAGAAGTACACATCTCAATTTTACTCAAAGGTACTGACTGGAAACCTTATGCAAACAACTGAATATAACTCCCCACATGATCTTGGGATGTTTGAAACCTACTATATCACTCAGGTATTCAAGGCAAGAAAGTTGATATCTAAGTGAATGCAGCACTTTGGCACTAAAAGTATATACTTCCATTTTACTCTAAAGTACTGAATGCAAACCTTATGGAAACAATTTACTATAACTCCCCACATGATCCTGAGATGTTTGACACCTGTTATATCACTCAGGCATTATAGACAAAAAAGTTGATTTCTCAGTGCACACAGTGCTTAAGCAATGAAAGAAGTACACATTTCAATTTTACTCAAAGGTACTGACTGTAAACATAATGGAAACATCTTAATTGAACTCCCCACGTGATCCTTAGATGTTTGGCACCTGTTATATCCCTCAGGTATTCAAAGCAAAAAAGTTGATTTCTCAGTGCAAGCAGTGCTTTGGAACTAAAAGTATATACTTCAATTTTACTCAAAGGTACTGACTGAAAACCCAAAGCAAACATGTGCATATAACTCACCACATCATCCTGAGATGTTTGACACCTGTTACATAACTCTGGAATTCAAGACAAAAAAGTTGATTTCTCAAAGCATACAGTGCTTTACATTGAATGAAGTACTCATTTCAATTTTACTCAAAGGTACTGACTGCAAACCTTATGCAAATATCTGCATATAACTCCCCACATGATCCTGGGATGTTTGACACCTCTTATATCACTCAGGTATACAAGACAAAAAAGTTGATTTCTCACTGAAAGCAGTGCATTGGAACTACAAGTATATGTTCAATTTTACTCTAAAGTATTGAATGCAAACCTTATGGAAACATCTTAATATAACTCCCCACATCATCCTGAGATGTTTGACACTTGTTATATCACACAGGAGTTCAAGAAAAAAAAGTTGATTCCTCAAAGCATACAGTCGTTTAGCATTGAATGAAGTATACATTTCCATTTTACTCATAGGTACTTACTGCAAACACTATGGAAACATCTTAATTGAACTCCCCACATGATCCTGAGATGTTTGGCACCTGTTATGTCACTCAGGTATTCAAAACAAAAAAGTTATTTTCTCAGTGAATGCAGTGCTTTGCTCTAAAAGTATATACTTTAATTTTACTCTAAAGTACTCAATGCAAACCTTATGTAAACATTTTAATACAACTCCCCACATGATCGTCAGATGTTTGTAAGCTGTATATCACTCAGGTATTCAAGACAAAAAAGTTGATTTCTCAGTGAATGCAGTGCTTTCGAACTAAAAGTATATTCTCCAATGTTACTCAAAAGTATTGAATGCAAACCTTATGGAAACATCTTAATATAACTCCTCACATCATCCTGAGATGTATGGCACCTTTTATATCACTCAGGCATTATAGACAAAAAAGTTGATTTCTCAGTGCACACAGTGCTTTAGCAATGAAAGACGTATACATTTCAATTTTACTCAAAGGTACTGACTGCAAACCTTATGGAAGCATCTGAATATATCTCCGCACATGCTGTTGGGATGTTTGAAACCTCTTATATCACTCAGGTATACAGGACAAAAAAGTTGATTTCTCAGTGCATCCAGTGCTTTAGCATTGAATGAAGTATACATTTTAATTTTACTCTAAAGTACTGAATGCAAACGTTATGGAAACATCATAATATCATTCCCCACATGATCCTGAGAAGTTTGACACCTGTTATATCACTCAGGTATTCAAGACAAAAAAGTTGATTTCTCAAAGCATACAGTGCTTTAGAACTGAATGAAGTATACATTCAATTTTACTCAAAGGTACTGACTGCAAACCTTATGCAAACATGTGAATATAACTCCCCACATAATCCTGGAATGTTTGACACCTCTTATATCACTCAGGGATACAAGACAAAAAAGTTGATTTCTCAGTGCAAGCAGTGCTTAGGAACTAAAAGTATATTCTTCAATTTTACTCAAAGGTACTGACTGCAAACCTAATGGAAGCATCTGAATATATCTCCCCACATGATGTTGGGATGTTTGACACCTCTTATATCACTCAGGTATACAGGACAAAAAAGTTGATTTCTCAGGGCATCCAGTGCTTTAGCATTGAATGAAGTATACATTTTAATTTTACTCTAAGGTACTGACTGCAAACACTATGAAAACATCTTAATAAAACTCCCCACATGATCCTGAGATGTTTCACATCTGTTATATCACTCAGGTATTCAAAACAAAAAAGTTGATTTCTCAGTGAATGCAGGCTTTGCACTAAAAGTATATACTTCAATTTTACTCTAAAGTACTGCATGCAAACCTTATGGAAACATCATAATATCATTCCCCACATGATCCTGAGAAGTTTGACACCAGTTATATCACTCAGGTATTCAAGACAAAAAAGTTGATTTCTCAAGGCATACAGTCATTTAGCATTGAATGAAGTATACATTTCAATTTTACTCAAAGGTACTTACTGCAAACACTATGGAGACTTCTTAATAGGACTCCCCACATGATCCTGAAATGTTTGGCACCTGTTACATCACTCAGGTATTCAAGACAAAAAAGTTGATTTCTCAAAGCATACAGTCCTTTAGCATTGAAAGAAGTACACATCTCAATTTTACTCAAAGGTACTGACTGGAAACCTTATGCAAACAACTGAATATAACTCCCCACATGATCTTGGGATGTTGGAAACCTACTATATCACTCAGGTATTCAAGGCAAAAAAGTTGATATCTAAGTGAATGCAGTGCTTTGGCACTAAAAGTATATACTTCCATTTTACTCTAAAGTACTGAATGCAAACCTTATGGAAACAATTTACTATAACTCCCCACATGATCCTGAGATGTTTGACCCCTGTTATATCAGTCAGGCATTATACACAAAAAAGTTGATTTCTCAGTGCACACAGTGCTTTAGCAATGAAAGAAGTATACATTTCAATTTTACTCCAAGGTACTGACTGCAAACCTTATGGAAACATCTGAATATATCTCCCCACATGATCTTGGGATGTTTGAAACCTGTTATATCACTCAGGTGTTCAAGACAAAAAAGTTGATTTCTCAGTGAATGCATTGCTTTGGCAGAAAAGAATGTACTTCAATTTTACTCTAAAGTATCGAATGCAAACCTTATGCAAACATCTTAATATCACTCCCCACATGATCTTGAGATGTTTGACACCAGTTATATCACACAGGAGTTCAAGAAAAATAAGTTGATTCCTCAAAGCATACAGTGCTTTACATTGAATGAAGTACACATTTCAATTTTACTCAAAGGTACTTACTGCAAACACTATAGAAACATCTTAATAGAGCTCCCCACATGATCCTGGGATGTTTAACACCTCTTTTATCACTCAGGTACACAAGACAAAAAAGTTGATTTCTCAGTGAAAGCAGTGCTTTGGAACTAAAAGCATATACTTCAATTTTACTCTAAAGTACTGAATGCAAACGTTATGGAAACATCATAATATCATTCCCCACATGATCCTGAGAAGTTTGACACCAGTTATATCACTCAGGTATTCAAGACAAAAAAGTTGATTTCTCAAAGCATACAGTCGTTTAGCTTTGAATGAAGTATACATTTGAATTTTACTCAAAGGTACTTACTGCAAACACTATGGAAACTTCTTAATAGGACTCCCCACATGATCCGGAGATGTTTGGCACCTGTTACATCACTCAGGTATTCAAGACAAAAAAGTTGATTTCTCAAAGCCTACAGTCCTTTAGCATTGAAAGAAGTACACATCTCAATTTTACTCAAAGGTACTGACTGGAAACCTTATGCAAACAACTGAATATAACTCCCCACATGATCTTGGGATGTTTGAAACCTACTATATCACTCAGGTATTCAAGGCAAAAACGTTGATATCTAAGTGAATGCTGTGCTTTGGCACTAAAAGTATATACTTCCAGTTTACTCTAAAGTACTGAATGCAAACTTTATGGAAACAATTTACTATAACTCCCCACATGATCCTGAGATGTTTGACACCTTTTATATCACTCAGGCATTATAGACAAAAAAGTTGATTTCTCAGTGCACACAGTGCTTTAGCAATGAAAGAAGTATACATTTCAATTTTACTCAAAGGCACTGACTGCAAACCTTAAGGAAACATCTGAATATATCTCCCCACATGATCTTGGGATGTTTGAAACCTCTTATATCACTCAGGTGTTCAAGACAAAATAGTTGATTTCTCAGTGAATGCATTGCTTTGGCAGAAAAAGAATGTACTTCAATTTTACTCTAAAGTATTGAATGCAAACCTTATGCAAACATCTTAATATAACTCCCCATATGATCCTGAGATGTATGACACCTGTTATATTACTCACGTATTCAAGACAAAAAAGTTGATTTCTCAGTGAAAGCAGTGCTTTGGAACTAAAAGTAGATGTTCAATTTTACTCTAAAGTATTGAATGCAAACCTTATGGAAACATCTTAATATAACTCCCCACATGATCTTGAGATGTTTGACACCTGTTATATCACACAGGAGCTCAAGACAAAAAAGTTGATTCCTCAAAGCATACAGTGCTTTACATTGAATGAAGTACACATTTCAATTTTACTCAAAGGTACTTACTGCAAACACTATAGAAACATCTTAATATAACTCCCCACATGATCCTGGGATGTTTGACACCTGTTATATCACTCAGGTACACAAGACAAAAAAGTTGATTTCTCAGTGAATGCAGTGCTTTGGAACTAAAAGTATATACTTCAATGTTACTCTAAAGTATTGAATGCAAACCTTATGGAAACATCTTAATATAACTCCTCAAATCATCCTGAGATGTATGGCCCCTTTTATATCACTCAGGTATTATAGACAAAAAAGTTGATTTCTCAGTGCACACAGTGCTTTAGCAATGAAAGAAGTATACATTTCAATTTTACTCAAAGGTACGGACTGCAAACCTTATGGAATCATCTGAATATATCTCCCCACATGATGTTGGGATGTTTGACACCTCTTATATCACTCAGGTATACAAGACAAAAATGTTGATTTCTCAGTGCAAGCAGTGCTTTGGAACTAAAAGTATATACTTCAATTTTACACAATAGGTACTGACTGAAAACCTAAAGCAAACATGTGAATATAACTCCCCACATGATCCTGGGATGTTTGACACCTCTTATATCACTCAGGTATACAGGACAAAAAAGTTGATTTCTCAGTGCATCCAGTGCTTTAGCATTCAATGAAGTATACATTTTAATTTTACTCAAAGGTACTGACTGCAAACACTATGAAAACATCTTAATAGAACTCCCCACATGATCCTGAGATGTTTGGCACCTGTTATGTCACTCAGGTATTCAAAACAAAAAAGTTATTTTCTCAGTGAATGCAGGCTTTGCACTGAAAGTATATACTTCAATTTTACTCTAAAGTACTGCATGCAAACCTTATGGAAACATCATAATATTATTCCCCACATGATCCTGAGAAGTTTGACACCAGTTATATCACTCAGGTATTCAAGACAAAAAAGTTGATTTCTCAAAGCATACAGTCGTTTAGCATTGAATGAAGTTTTCATTTGTATTTTACTCAAAGGTACTGACTGCAAACCTTATGCAAACATGTGAATATAAGTCCCCACATGATCCTGGGATGTCTGACACCTCTTATATCACACAGGTATACAAGGCAAAAAACTTGATTTCTCAGTGAAAGCAGTGCTTTGGAACAAAAAGTATATACTTCAATTTTACTCAAAGGTACTTACTGAAAACCTTATGGAAACATGTGAATATAACTCCCCACATCATCCTGAGATGTATGACACCTATTATATCACTCAGGACTTCAAGACAAAAAAGTTGATTTCTCAAAGCATGCAGTCCTTTAGCATTGAATGAAGTATACATTTCAATTTTACTCAAAGGTACTTACTGCAAACACTATGGAAACATCTTAATATAACTCCCCACATGATCCTGAGATGTTTCACATCTTTTATATCACTCAGGCATTCAAGACAAAATAGTTTATTTCTCAGTGAATGCAGGCTTTGCTCTAAAAGTATATACTTCAATTTTACTCTAAAGTACTGCATGCAAACCTTATGGAAACATCTTAATATCATTCCCCACATGATCCTGAGATGTTTCACACCTGGTATATCACTCAGGTATTCAAGACAAAAAAGTTGATTTCTCTAAGCATACAGTCCTTTAGCATTGAAAGAAGTACACATCTCAATTTTACTCAAAGGTACTGACTGGAAATCTTATGCAAACATCTGAATATAACTCCCCACATGATCTTGGGATGTTTGTAACCTGTATATCACTCAGGTATTCAAGAGAAAAAAGTTGATTTCTCAGTGAATGCAGGCTTTGCACTAAAGGTATATGCTTCCATTTTACTCTGAAGTACTGAATGCAAACCTTATGGAAACAACTTAATATCATTCCCACGTCATCCTCCGATGTTTGACACCTGTTATATCACTCAGGCATTATAGACAAAAAAGTTGATTTCTCAGTGCACTCAGTGCTTTAGCAATGAAAGAAGTATACATTTCAATTTTACTCAAAGGTACTGACTGCAAACCTTATGCAAACATGTGAATATAACTCCCCACTTAATCCTGGAATGTTTGACATTTCTTATATCACTCAGGTATACAAGACAAAAAAGTTGATTTCTCAGTGCAAGCAGTGATTTGGAAATATAAGTATATACTTCAATTTTACTCAAAGGTACTGACTGAAAACCTAATGCAAACATGTGCATATAACTCACCACATCATCCTGAGATGTTTGACACCTGTTATATCACGCAGGAATTCAAGACAAAAATGTTGATTTCTCAAACCATACAGTCCTTTAGCACTGAATGCAGTATACATTTCAATTTTACTCAAAGGTACTTACTGCAAACATAATGGAAACATCTTAATTGAACTCCCCACATGATCCTCAGATGTTAGGCACCTGTTATATCACTCAGGTCCACAAGACAAAAAAGTCGATTTCTCAGTGAAAGCAGTGCTTTGGAACTAAAAGTATATACTTCAATTTTACTCTAAAGTATTGAATGCAAACCTTATGGAAACATCTTAATATAACTCCTCACATCATCCTGAGATGTTTGACACCTGTTATATCACTCAGGAGTTCAAGACAAAAAAGTTGATTTCTCAAAGCATACAGTGCTTTACTTTGAATGAAGTACACATTTCAATTTTACTCAAAGGTACTTACTGCAAACACTATGGAAATACCTTAATATAACTCCCCACATGATCCTGGGATGTTTAACACCTCTTATATCACTCAGGTCCACAAGACAAAAAAGTTGCTTTCTCAGTGAATGCAGTGCTTATCACTAAAAGTATATACTTTAATTTTACTCTAAAGTACTCAATGCAAACCTTATGTAAACATTTTAATGCAACTCCCCACATGATCGTCAGATGTTTGTAAGCTGTATATCACTCAGGTATTCAAGACAAAAAAGTTGATTTCTCAGTGAATGCAGTGCTTTGGAACTAAAAGTATATACTTCAATGTTACTCTAAAGTATTGAATGCAAACCTTATGGAAACATCTTAATATAACTCCTCACATCATCCTGAGATGTATGGCACCTTTTATATCACTCAGGCATTATAGACAAAAAAGTTGATTTTTCAGTGCACACAGTGTTTTAGCAATGAAAGAAGTATACATTTCAATTTTACTCAAAGGTACTGACTGCAAACCTTATGCAAACATGTGAATATATCTCCCCACATAATCCTGGAATGTTTGACACCTCTTATATCACTCAGGGATACAAGACAAAAACATTGATTTCTCAGTGCAAGCAGTGCTTTGGAACTAAAAGTATATTCTTCAATTTTACTCAAAGGTACTGACTGAAAACCTTATGAAAACATGTGAATATAACTCCCCACATCATCCTGAGATGTATGACACCTGTTATATCACTCCGGTATACAGGACAAAAAAGTTGATTTCTCAGTGCATCCAGTGCTTTAGTATTGAATGAAGTATACATTTTAATTTTACTCAAAGGTACTGACTGCAAACACTATGAAAACATCTTAATAGAACTCCCCACATGATCCTGAGATGTTTGGAACCTGTTATGTCACTCAGGTATTCAAAACAAAAAAGTTATTTTCTCAGTGAATGCAGTTGTTTGCACTAAAAGTATTTACTTCAATTTTACTCTAAAGTACTGAATGCAAACGTTATGGAAACATCATAATATCATTCCCCACATGATCCTGAGAAGTTTGACACCAGTTATATCACTCAGGTATTCAAGACAAAAAAGTTGATTTCTCAAAGCATACAGTCGTTTAGCATTGAATGAAGTATACATTTGAATTTTACTCAAAGGTATTTAATGCAAACACTATGGAAACTTCTTAATAGGACTCCCCACATGATCCTGAGATGTTTGGCACCTGTTACATCACTCATGTATTCAGGACAAAAAGGTTGATTTCTCAAAGCATACAGTCCTTTAGCATTGAAAGAAGTACACATCTCAATTTTACTCAAAGGTACTGACTGGAAACCTTATGCAAACAACTGAATATAACTCCCCACATGATCTTGGGATGTTTGAAACCTACTATATCACTCAGGTATTCAAGGCAAGAAAGTTGATATCTAAGTGAATGCAGCACTTTGCCACTAAAAGTATATACTTCCATTTTACTCTAAAGTACTGAATGCAAACCTTATGGAAACAATTTACTATAACTCCCCACATGATCCTGAGATGTTTGACACCTGTTATATCACTCAGGCATTATAGACAAAAAAGTTGATTTCTCAGTGAAAGCAGTGCTTTGGAACTAAAAGTAGATGTTCAATTTTACTCTAAAGTATTGAATGCAAACCTTATGGAAACATCTTAATATAACTCCCCACATGATCTTGAGATGTTTGACACCTGTTATATCACACAGGAGTTCAAGACAAAAAAGTTGATTCCTCAAAGCATACAGTGCTTTACATTGAATGAAGTACACATTTCAATTTTACTCAAAGGTACTTACTGCAAACACTATAGAAACATCTTAATATAACTCCCCACATGATCCTGGGATGTTTGACACCTGTTATATCACTCAGGTACACAAGACAAAAAAGTTGATTTCTCAGTGAATGCAGTGCTTTGGAACTAAAAGTATATACTTCAATTTTACACAACAGGTACTGACTGAAAACCTAATGCAAACATGTGAATATAACTCCCCACATGATCCTGGGATGTTTGACACCTCTTATATCACTCAGGTATACGGGACAAAAAAGTTGATTTCTCAGTGCATCCAGTGCTTTGGCATTCAATGAAGTATACATTTTAATTTTACTCAAAGGTACTGACTGCAAACACTATGAAAACATCTTAATAGAACTCCCCACATGATCCTGAGATGTTTGGCACCTGTTATGTCACTCAGGTATTCAAAACAAAAAAGTTATTTTCTCAGTGAATGCAGGCTTTGCACTCAAAGTATATACTTCAATTTTACTCTAAAGTACTGCATGCAAACCTTATGGAAACATCATAATATTATTCCCCACATGATCCTGAGAAGTTTGACACCAGTTATATCACTAAGGTATTCAAGACAAAAAAGTTGATTTCTCAAAGCATACAGTCGTTTAGCGTTGAATGAAGTTTTCATTTGAATTTTACTCAAAGGTACTGACTGCAAACCTTATGCAAACATGTGAATATAAGTCCCCACATGATCCTGGGATGTTTGACACCTCTTATATCACACAGGTATACAAGGCAAAAAACTTGATTTCTCAGTGAAAGCAGTGCTTTGGAACAAAAAGTATATACTTCAATTTTACTCAAAGGTACTTACTGAAAACCTTATGGAAACATGTGAATATAACTCCCCACATCATCCTGAGATGTATGACACCTGTTATATCACTCAGGACTTCAAGACAAAAAAGTTGATTTCTCAAAGCATGCAGTCCTTTAGCATTGAATGAAGTATACATTTCAATTTTACTCAAAGGTACTTACTGCAAACACTATGGAAACATCTTAATATAACTCCCCACATGATCCTGAGATGTTTCACATCTTTTATATCACTCAGGCATTCAAGACAAAATAGTTTATTTCTCAGTGAATGCAGGCTTTGCTCTAAAAGTATATACTTCAATTTTACTCTAAAGTACTGCATGCAAACCTTATGGAAACATCTTAATATCATTCCCCACATGATCCTGAGATGTTTCACACCTGGTATATCACTCAGGTATTCAAGACAAAAAAGTTGATTTCTCTAAGCATACAGTCCTTTAGCATTGAAAGAAGTACACATCTCAATTTTACTCAAAGGTACTGACTGGAAATCTTATGCAAACATCTGAATATAACTCCCCACATGATCTTGGGATGTTTGTAACCTGTATATCACTCAGGTATTCAAGAGAAAGAAGTTGATTTCTCAGTGAATGCAGGCTTTGCACTAAAAGTATATGCTTCCATTTTACTCTGAAGTACTGAATGCAAACCTTATGGAAACAACTTAATATCATTCCCACGTCATCCTCCGATGTTTGACACCTGTTATATCACTCAGGCATTATAGACAAAAAAGTTGATTTCTCAGTGCACTCAGTGCTTTAGCAATGAAAGAAGTATACATTTCAATTTTACTCAAAGGTACTGACTGCAAACCTTATGCAAACATGTGAATATAACTCCCCACTTAATGCTGGAATGTTTGACATTTCTTATATCACTCAGGTATACAAGACAAAAAAGTTGATTTCTCAGTGCAAGCAGTGATTTGGAAATATAAGTATATACTTCAATTTTACTCAAAGGTACTGACTGAAAACCTAATGCAAACATGTGCATATAACTCACCACATCATCCTGAGATGTTTGACACCTGTTATATCACGCAGGAATTCAAGACAAAAATGTTGATTTCTCAAACCATACAGTCCTTTAGCACTGAATGCAGTATACATTTCAATTTTACTCAAAGGTACTTACTGCAAACTTACTGCAATCTTAATTGAACTCCCCACATGATCCTTAGATGTTAGGCACCTGTTAGATCACTCAGGTCCACAAGACAAAAAAGTTGATTTCTCAGTGAAAGCAGTGCTTTGGAACTAAAAGTATATACTTCAATTTTACTCTAAAGTATTGAATGCAAACCTTATGGAAACATCTTAATATAACTCCTCACATCATCCTGAGATGTATGGCACCTTTTATATCACTCAGGCATTATAGACAAAAAAGTTGATTTCTCAGTGCACACAGTGCTTAAGCAATGAAAGAAGTACACATTTCAATTTTACTCAAAGGTACTGACTGCAAACATAATGGAAACATCTTAATTGAACTCCCCACATGATCCTTAGATGTTTGGCACCTGTTATATCCCTGAGGTATTCAAAGCAAAAAAGTTGATTTCTCAGTGCAAGCAGTGCTTTGGAACTAAAAGTATATACTTCAATTTTACTCAAAGGTACTGACTGAAAACCCAAAGCAAACATGTGCATATAACTCACCACATCATCCTGAGTTGTTTGACACCTGTTACATAACTCTGGAATTCAAGACAAAAAAGTTGATTTCTCAAAGCATACAGTGCTTTACATTGAATGAAGTACTCATTTCAATTTTACTCAAAGGTACTGACTGCAAACCTTATGCAAATATCTGAATATAACTCCCCACATGATCCTGGGATGTTTGACACCTCTTATACCACTCAGGTATACAAGACAAAAAAGTTATTTTCTCAGTGAATGCAGTTGTTTGCACTAAAAGTATTTACTTCAATTTTACTCTAAAGTACTGAATGCAAACGTTATGGAAACATCATAATATCATTCCCCACATGATCCTGAGAAGTTTGACACCAGTTATATCACTCAGGTATTCAAGACAAAAAAGTTGATTTCTCAAAGCATACAGTCGTTTAGCATTGAATGAAGTATACATTTGAATTTTACTCAAAGGTACTTACTGCAAACACTATGGAAACTTCTTAATAGGACTCCCCACATGATCCTGAGATGTTTGGCACCTGTTACATCACTCATGTATTCAGGACAAAAAGGTTGATTTCTCAAAGCATACAGTCCTTTAGCATTGAAAGAAGTACACATCTCAATTTTACTCAAAGGTACTGACTGGAAACCTTATGCAAACAACTGAATATAACTCCCCACATGATCTTGGGATGTTTGAAACCTACTATATCACTCAGGTATTCAAGGCAAGAAAGTTGATATCTAAGTGAATGCAGCGCTTTGGCACTAAAAGTATATACTTCCATTTTACTCTAAAGTACTGAATGCAAACCTTATGGAAACAATTTACTATAACTCCCCACATGATCCTGAGATGTTTGACACCTGTTATATCACTCAGGCATTATAGACAAAAAAGTTGATTTCTCAGTGCACACAGTGCTTAAGCAATGAAAGAAGTACACATTTCAATTTTACTCAAAGGTACTGACTGCAAACATAATGGAAACATCTTAATTGAACTCCCCACATGATCCTTAGATGTTTGGCACCTGTTATATCCCTCAGGTATTCAAAGCAAAAAAGTTGATTTCTCAGTGCAAGCAGTGCTTTGGAACTAAAAGTATATACTTCAATTTTACTCAAAGGTACTGACTGAAAACCCAAAGCAAACATGTGCATATAACTCACCACATCATCCTGAGTTGTTTGACACCTGTTACATAACTCTGGAATTCAAGACAAAAAAGTTGATTTCTCAAAGCATACAGTGCTTTACATTGAATGAAGTACTCATTTCAATTTTACTCAAAGGTACTGACTGCAAACCTTATGCAAATATCTGAATATAACTCCCCACATGATCCTGGGATGTTTGACACCTCTTATACCACTCAGGTATACAAGACAAAAAAGTTATTTTCTCAGTGAATGCAGTTGTTTGCACTAAAAGTATTTACTTCAATTTTACTCTAAAGTACTGAATGCAAACGTTATGGAAACATCATAATATCATTCCCCACATGATCCTGAGAAGTTTGACACCAGATATATCACTCAGGTATTCAAGACAAAAAAGTTGATTTCTCAAAGCATACAGTCGTTTAGCATTGAATGAAGTATACATTTGAATTTTACTCAAAGGTACTTACTGCAAACACTATGGAAACTTCTTAATAGGACTCCCCACATGATCCTGAGATGTTTGGCACCTGTTACATCACTCATGTATTCAGGACAAAAAGGTTGATTTCTCAAAGCATACAGTGCTTTACATTGAATGAAGTACTCATTTCAATTTTACTCTAAAGTATTGAATGCAAACCTTATGGAAACATCTTAATATAACTCCTCACATCATCCTGAGATGTATGGCACCTGTTATATCACTCAGGCATTATAGACAAAAAAGTTGATTTCTCAGTGCACTCAGTGCTTTAGCAATGAAAGAAGTATACATTTCAATTTTACTCAAAGGTACTGACTGCAAACCTTATGCAAACATGTGAATATAACTCCCCACTTAATGCTGGAATGTTTGACATTTCTTATATCACTCAGGTATACAAGACAAAAAAGTTGATTTCTCAGTGCAAGCAGTGATTTGGAAATATAAGTATATACTTCAATTTTACTCAAAGGTACTGACTGAAAACCTAATGCAAACATGTGCATATAACTCACCACATCATCCTGAGATGTTTGACACCTGTTATATCACGCAGGAATTCAAGACAAAAATGTTGATTTCTCAAACCATACAGTCCTTTAGCACTGAATGCAGTATACATTTCAATTTTACTCAAAGGTACTTACTGCAAACTTACTGCAATCTTAATTGAACTCCCCACATGATCCTTAGATGTTAGGCACCTGTTAGATCACTCAGGTCCACAAGACAAAAAAGTTGATTTCTCAGTGAAAGCAGTGCTTTGGAACTAAAAGTATATACTTCAATTTTACTCTAAAGTATTGAATGCAAACCTTATGGAAACATCTTAATATAACTCCTCACATCATCCTGAGATGTATGGCACCTTTTATATCACTCAGGCATTATAGACAAAAAAGTTGATTTCTCAGTGCACACAGTGCTTAAGCAATGAAAGAAGTACACATTTCAATTTTACTCAAAGGTACTGACTGCAAACATAATGGAAACATCTTAATTGAACTCCCCACATGATCCTTAGATGTTTGGCACCTGTTATATCCCTGAGGTATTCAAAGCAAAAAAGTTGATTTCTCAGTGCAAGCAGTGCTTTGGAACTAAAAGTATATACTTCAATTTTACTCAAAGGTACTGACTGAAAACCCAAAGCAAACATGTGCATATAACTCACCACATCATCCTGAGTTGTTTGACACCTGTTACATAACTCTGGAATTCAAGACAAAAAAGTTGATTTCTCAAAGCATACAGTGCTTTACATTGAATGAAGTACTCATTTCAATTTTACTCAAAGGTACTGACTGCAAACCTTATGCAAATATCTGAATATAACTCCCCACATGATCCTGGGATGTTTGACACCTCTTATACCACTCAGGTATACAAGACAAAAAAGTTATTTTCTCAGTGAATGCAGTTGTTTGCACTAAAAGTATTTACTTCAATTTTACTCTAAAGTACTGAATGCAAACGTTATGGAAACATCATAATATCATTCCCCACATGATCCTGAGAAGTTTGACACCAGTTATATCACTCAGGTATTCAAGACAAAAAAGTTGATTTCTCAAAGCATACAGTCGTTTAGCATTGAATGAAGTATACATTTGAATTTTACTCAAAGGTACTTACTGCAAACACTATGGAAACTTCTTAATAGGACTCCCCACATGATCCTGAGATGTTTGGCACCTGTTACATCACTCATGTATTCAGGACAAAAAGGTTGATTTCTCAAAGCATACAGTCCTTTAGCATTGAAAGAAGTACACATCTCAATTTTACTCAAAGGTACTGACTGGAAACCTTATGCAAACAACTGAATATAACTCCCCACATGATCTTGGGATGTTTGAAACCTACTATATCACTCAGGTATTCAAGGCAAGAAAGTTGATATCTAAGTGAATGCAGCGCTTTGGCACTAAAAGTATATACTTCCATTTTACTCTAAAGTACTGAATGCAAACCTTATGGAAACAATTTACTATAACTCCCCACATGATCCTGAGATGTTTGACACCTGTTATATCACTCAGGCATTATAGACAAAAAAGTTGATTTCTCAGTGCACACAGTGCTTAAGCAATGAAAGAAGTACACATTTCAATTTTACTCAAAGGTACTGACTGCAAACATAATGGAAACATCTTAATTGAACTCCCCACATGATCCTTAGATGTTTGGCACCTGTTATATCCCTGAGGTATTCAAAGCAAAAAAGTTGATTTCTCAGTGCAAGCAGTGCTTTGGAACTAAAAGTATATACTTCAATTTTACTCAAAGGTACTGACTGAAAACCCAAAGCAAACATGTGCATATAACTCACCACATCATCCTGAGTTGTTTGACACCTGTTACATAACTCTGGAATTCAAGACAAAAAAGTTGATTTCTCAAAGCATACAGTGCTTTACATTGAATGAAGTACTCATTTCAATTTTACTCAAAGGTACTGACTGCAAACCTTATGCAAATATCTGAATATAACTCCCCACATGATCCTGGGATGTTTGACACCTCTTATACCACTCAGGTATACAAGACAAAAAAGTTATTTTCTCAGTGAATGCAGTTGTTTGCACTAAAAGTATTTACTTCAATTTTACTCTAAAGTACTGAATGCAAACGTTATGGAAACATCATAATATCATTCCCCACATGATCCTGAGAAGTTTGACACCAGTTATATCACTCAGGTATTCAAGACAAAAAAGTTGATTTCTCAAAGCATACAGTCGTTTAGCATTGAATGAAGTATACATTTGAATTTTACTCAAAGGTACTTACTGCAAACACTATGGAAACTTCTTAATAGGACTCCCCACATGATCCTGAGATGTTTGGCACCTGTTACATCACTCATGTATTCAGGACAAAAAGGTTGATTTCTCAAAGCATACAGTCCTTTAGCATTGAAAGAAGTACACATCTCAATTTTACTCAAAGGTACTGACTGGAAACCTTATGCAAACAACTGAATATAACTCCCCACATGATCTTGGGATGTTTGAAACCTACTATATCACTCAGGTATTCAAGGCAAGAAAGTTGATATCTAAGTGAATGCAGCGCTTTGGCACTAAAAGTATATACTTCCATTTTACTCTAAAGTACTGAATGCAAACCTTATGGAAACAATTTACTATAACTCCCCACATGATCCTGAGATGTTTGACACCTGTTATATCACTCAGGCATTATAGACAAAAAAGTTGATTTCTCAGTGCACACAGTGCTTAAGCAATGAAAGAAGTACACATTTCAATTTTACTCAAAGGTACTGACTGCAAACATAATGGAAACATCTTAATTGAACTCCCCACATGATCCTTAGATGTTTGGCACCTGTTATATCCCTCAGGTATTCAAAGCAAAAAAGTTGATATCTCAGTGCAAGCAGTGCTTTGGAACTAAAAGTATATACTTCAATTTTACTCAAAGGTACTGACTGAAAACCCAAAGCAAACATGTGCATATAACTCACCACATCATCCTGAGATGTTTTACACCTGTTACATAACTCTGAGATTCAAGACAAAAAAGTTGATTTCTCAAAGCATACAGTGCTTTACATTGAATGAAGTACTCATTTCAATTTTACTCTAAAGTATTGAATGCAAACCTTATGGAAACATCTTAATATAACTCCTCACATCATCCTGAGATGTATGGCACCTGTTATATCACTCAGGCATTATAGACAAAAAAGTTGATTTCTCAGTGCACTCAGTGCTTTAGCAATGAAAGAAGTATACATTTCAATTTTACTCAAAGGTACTGACTGCAAACCTTATGCAAACATGTGAATATAACTCCCCACTTAATGCTGGAATGTTTGACATTTCTTATATCACTCAGGTATACAAGACAAAAAAGTTGATTTCTCAGTGCAAGCAGTGATTTGGAAATATAAGTATATACTTCAATTTTACTCAAAGGTACTGACTGAAAACCTAATGCAAACATGTGCATATAACTCACCACATCATCCTGAGATGTTTGACACCTGTTATATCACGCAGGAATTCAAGACAAAAATGTTGATTTCTCAAACCATACAGTCCTTTAGCACTGAATGCAGTATACATTTCAATTTTACTCAAAGGTACTTACTGCAAACTTACTGCAATCTTAATTGAACTCCCCACATGATCCTTAGATGTTAGGCACCTGTTAGATCACTCAGGTCCACAAGACAAAAAAGTTGATTTCTCAGTGAAAGCAGTGCTTTGGAACTAAAAGTATATACTTCAATTTTACTCTAAAGTATTGAATGCAAACCTTATGGAAACATCTTAATATAACTCCTCACATCATCCTGAGATGTATGGCACCTTTTATATCACTCAGGCATTATAGACAAAAAAGTTGATTTCTCAGTGCACACAGTGCTTAAGCAATGAAAGAAGTACACATTTCAATTTTACTCAAAGGTACTGACTGCAAACATAATGGAAACATCTTAATTGAACTCCCCACATGATCCTTAGATGTTTGGCACCTGTTATATCCCTCAGGTATTCAAAGCAAAAAAGTTGATTTCTCAGTGCAAGCAGTGCTTTGGAACTAAAAGTATATACTTCAATTTTACTCAAAGGTACTGACTGAAAACCCAAAGCAAACATGTGCATATAACTCACCACATCATCCTGAGTTGTTTGACACCTGTTACATAACTCTGGAATTCAAGACAAAAAAGTTGATTTCTCAAAGCATACAGTGCTTTACATTGAATGAAGTACTCATTTCAATTTTACTCAAAGGTACTGACTGCAAACCTTATGCAAATATCTGAATATAACTCCCCACATGATCCTGGGATGTTTGACACCTCTTATACCACTCAGGTATACAAGACAAAAAAGTTATTTTCTCAGTGAATGCAGTTGTTTGCACTAAAAGTATTTACTTCAATTTTACTCTAAAGTACTGAATGCAAACGTTATGGAAACATCATAATATCATTCCCCACATGATCCTGAGAAGTTTGACACCAGTTATATCACTCAGGTATTCAAGACAAAAAAGTTGATTTCTCAAAGCATACAGTCGTTTAGCATTGAATGAAGTATACATTTGAATTTTACTCAAAGGTACTTACTGCAAACACTATGGAAACTTCTTAATAGGACTCCCCACATGATCCTGAGATGTTTGGCACCTGTTACATCACTCATGTATTCAGGACAAAAAGGTTGATTTCTCAAAGCATACAGTCCTTTAGCATTGAAAGAAGTACACATCTCAATTTTACTCAAAGGTACTGACTGGAAACCTTATGCAAACAACTGAATATAACTCCCCACATGATCTTGGGATGTTTGAAACCTACTATATCACTCAGGTATTCAAGGCAAGAAAGTTGATATCTAAGTGAATGCAGCGCTTTGGCACTAAAAGTATATACTTCCATTTTACTCTAAAGTACTGAATGCAAACCTTATGGAAACAATTTACTATAACTCCCCACATGATCCTGAGATGTTTGACACCTGTTATATCACTCAGGCATTATAGACAAAAAAGTTGATTTCTCAGTGCACACAGTGCTTAAGCAATGAAAGAAGTACACATTTCAATTTTACTCAAAGGTACTGACTGCAAACATAATGGAAACATCTTAATTGAACTCCCCACATGATCCTTAGATGTTTGGCACCTGTTATATCCCTCAGGTATTCAAAGCAAAAAAGTTGATTTCTCAGTGCAAGCAGTGCTTTGGAACTAAAAGTATATACTTCAATTTTACTCAAAGGTACTGACTGAAAAGCCAAAGCAAACATGTGCATATAACTCACCACATCATCCTGAGTTGTTTGACACCTGTTACATAACTCTGGAGTTCAAGACAAAAAAGTTGATTTCTCAAAGCATACAGTGCTTTACATTGAATGAAGTACTCATTTCAATTTTACTCAAAGGTACTGACTGCAAACCTTATGCAAATATCTGAATATAACTCCCCACATGATCCTGGGATGTTTGACACCTCTTATACCACTCAGGTATACAAGACAAAAAAGTTATTTTCTCAGTGAATGCAGTTGTTTGCACTAAAAGTATTTACTTCAATTTTACTCTAAAGTACTGAATGCAAACGTTATGGAAACATCATAATATCATTCCCCACATGATCCTGAGAAGTTTGACACCAGTTATATCACTCAGGTATTCAAGACAAAAAAGTTGATTTCTCAAAGCATACAGTCGTTTAGCATTGAATGAAGTATACATTTGAATTTTACTCAAAGGTACTTACTGCAAACACTATGGAAACTTCTTAATAGGACTCCCCACATGATCCTGAGATGTTTGGCACCTGTTACATCACTCATGTATTCAGGACAAAAAGGTTGATTTCTCAAAGCATACAGTCCTTTAGCATTGAAAGAAGTACACATCTCAATTTTACTCAAAGGTACTGACTGGAAACCTTATGCAAACAACTGAATATAACTCCCCACATGATCTTGGGATGTTTGAAACCTACTATATCACTCAGGTATTCAAGGCAAGAAAGTTGATATCTAAGTGAATGCAGCGCTTTGGCACTAAAAGTATATACTTCCATTTTACTCTAAAGTACTGAATGCAAACCTTATGGAAACAATTTACTATAACTCCCCACATGATCCTGAGATGTTTGACACCTGTTATATCACTCAGGCATTATAGACAAAAAAGTTGATTTCTCAGTGCACACAGTGCTTAAGCAATGAAAGAAGTACACATTTCAATTTTACTCAAAGGTACTGACTGCAAACATAATGGAAACATCTTAATTGAACTCCCCACATGATCCTTAGATGTTTGGCACCTGTTATATCCCTCAGGTATTCAAAGCAAAAAAGTTGATATCTCAGTGCAAGCAGTGCTTTGGAACTAAAAGTATATACTTCAATTTTACTCAAAGGTACTGACTGAAAACCCAAAGCAAACATGTGCATATAACTCACCACATCATCCTGAGATGTTTTACACCTGTTACATAACTCTGAGATTCAAGACAAAAAAGTTGATTTCTCAAAGCATACAGTGCTTTACATTGAATGAAGTACTCATTTCAATTTTACTCTAAAGTATTGAATGCAAACCTTATGGAAACATCTTAATATAACTCCTCACATCATCCTGAGATGTATGGCACCTGTTATATCACTCAGGCATTATAGACAAAAAAGTTGATTTCTCAGTGCACACAGTGCTTAAGCAATGAAAGAAGTACACATTTCAATTTTACTCAAAGGTACTGACTGCAAACATAATGGAAACATCTTAATTGAACTCCCCACATGATCCTTAGATGTTTGGCACCTGTTATATCCCTCAGGTATTCAAAGCAAAAAAGTTGATTTCTCAGTGCAAGCAGTGCTTTGGAACTAAAAGTATATACTTCAATTTTACTCAAAGGTACTGACTGAAAACCCAAAGCAAACATGTGCATATAACTCACCACATCATCCTGAGTTGTTTGACACCTGTTACATAACTCTGGAATTCAAGACAAAAAAGTTGATTTCTCAAAGCATACAGTGCTTTACATTGAATGAAGTACTCATTTCAATTTTACTCAAAGGTACTGACTGCAAACCTTATGCAAATATCTGAATATAACTCCCCACATGATCCTGGGATGTTTGACACCTCTTATACCACTCAGGTATACAAGACAAAAAAGTTATTTTCTCAGTGAATGCAGTTGTTTGCACTAAAAGTATTTACTTCAATTTTACTCTAAAGTACTGAATGCAAACGTTATGGAAACATCATAATATCATTCCCCACATGATCCTGAGAAGTTTGACACCAGTTATATCACTCAGGTATTCAAGACAAAAAAGTTGATTTCTCAAAGCATACAGTCGTTTAGCATTGAATGAAGTATACATTTGAATTTTACTCAAAGGTACTTACTGCAAACACTATGGAAACTTCTTAATAGGACTCCCCACATGATCCTGAGATGTTTGGCACCTGTTACATCACTCATGTATTCAGGACAAAAAGGTTGATTTCTCAAAGCATACAGTCCTTTAGCATTGAAAGAAGTACACATCTCAATTTTACTCAAAGGTACTGACTGGAAACCTTATGCAAACAACTGAATATAACTCCCCACATGATCTTGGGATGTTTGAAACCTACTATATCACTCAGGTATTCAAGGCAAGAAAGTTGATATCTAAGTGAATGCAGCGCTTTGGCACTAAAAGTATATACTTCCATTTTACTCTAAAGTACTGAATGCAAACCTTATGGAAACAATTTACTATAACTCCCCACATGATCCTGAGATGTTTGACACCTGTTATATCACTCAGGCATTATAGACAAAAAAGTTGATTTCTCAGTGCACACAGTGCTTAAGCAATGAAAGAAGTACACATTTCAATTTTACTCAAAGGTACTGACTGCAAACATAATGGAAACATCTTAATTGAACTCCCCACATGATCCTTAGATGTTTGGCACCTGTTATATCCCTCAGGTATTCAAAGCAAAAAAGTTGATATCTCAGTGCAAGCAGTGCTTTGGAACTAAAAGTATATACTTCAATTTTACTCAAAGGTACTGACTGAAAACCCAAAGCAAACATGTGCATATAACTCACCACATCATCCTGAGATGTTTTACACCTGTTACATAACTCTGAGATTCAAGACAAAAAAGTTGATTTCTCAAAGCATACAGTGCTTTACATTGAATGAAGTACTCATTTCAATTTTACTCTAAAGTATTGAATGCAAACCTTATGGAAACATCTTAATATAACTCCTCACATCATCCTGAGATGTATGGCACCTGTTATATCACTCAGGCATTATAGACAAAAAAGTTGATTTCTCAGTGCACTCAGTGCTTTAGCAATGAAAGAAGTATACATTTCAATTTTACTCAAAGGTACTGACTGCAAACCTTATGCAAACATGTGAATATAACTCCCCACTTAATGCTGGAATGTTTGACATTTCTTATATCACTCAGGTATACAAGACAAAAAAGTTGATTTCTCAGTGCAAGCAGTGATTTGGAAATATAAGTATATACTTCAATTTTACTCAAAGGTACTGACTGAAAACCTAATGCAAACATGTGCATATAACTCACCACATCATCCTGAGATGTTTGACACCTGTTATATCACGCAGGAATTCAAGACAAAAATGTTGATTTCTCAAACCATACAGTCCTTTAGCACTGAATGCAGTATACATTTCAATTTTACTCAAAGGTACTTACTGCAAACTTACTGCAATCTTAATTGAACTCCCCACATGATCCTTAGATGTTAGGCACCTGTTAGATCACTCAGGTCCACAAGACAAAAAAGTTGATTTCTCAGTGAAAGCAGTGCTTTGGAACTAAAAGTATATACTTCAATTTTACTCTAAAGTATTGAATGCAAACCTTATGGAAACATCTTAATATAACTCCTCACATCATCCTGAGATGTATGGTACCTTTTATATCACTCAGGCATTATAGACAAAAAAGTTGATTTCTCAGTGCACACAGTGCTTAAGCAATGAAAGAAGTACACATTTCAATTTTACTCAAAGGTACTGACTGCAAACATAATGGAAACATCTTAATTGAACTCCCCACATGATCCTTAGATGTTTGGCACCTGTTATATCCCTCAGGTATTCAAAGCAAAAAAGTTGATTTCTCAGTGCAAGCAGTGCTTTGGAACTAAAAGTATATACTTCAATTTTACTCAAAGGTACTGACTGAAAACCCAAAGCAAACATGTGCATATAACTCACCACATCATCCTGAGTTGTTTGACACCTGTTACATAACTCTGGAATTCAAGACAAAAAAGTTGATTTCTCAAAGCATACAGTGCTTTACATTGAATGAAGTACTCATTTCAATTTTACTCAAAGGTACTGACTGCAAACCTTATGCAAATATCTGAATATAACTCCCCACATGATCCTGGGATGTTTGACACCTCTTATACCACTCAGGTATACAAGACAAAAAAGTTATTTTCTCAGTGAATGCAGTTGTTTGCACTAAAAGTATTTACTTCAATTTTACTCTAAAGTACTGAATGCAAACGTTATGGAAACATCATAATATCATTCCCCACATGATCCTGAGAAGTTTGACACCAGTTATATCACTCAGGTATTCAAGACAAAAAAGTTGATTTCTCAAAGCATACAGTCGTTTAGCATTGAATGAAGTATACATTTGAATTTTACTCAAAGGTACTTACTGCAAACACTATGGAAACTTCTTAATAGGACTCCCCACATGATCCTGAGATGTTTGGCACCTGTTACATCACTCATGTATTCAGGACAAAAAGGTTGATTTCTCAAAGCATACAGTCCTTTAGCATTGAAAGAAGTACACATCTCAATTTTACTCAAAGGTACTGACTGGAAACCTTATGCAAACAACTGAATATAACTCCCCACATGATCTTGGGATGTTTGAAACCTACTATATCACTCAGGTATTCAAGGCAAGAAAGTTGATATCTAAGTGAATGCAGCGCTTTGGCACTAAAAGTATATACTTCCATTTTACTCTAAAGTACTGAATGCAAACCTTATGGAAACAATTTACTATAACTCCCCACATGATCCTGAGATGTTTGACACCTGTTATATCACTCAGGCATTATAGACAAAAAAGTTGATTTCTCAGTGCACACAGTGCTTAAGCAATGAAAGAAGTACACATTTCAATTTTACTCAAAGGTACTGACTGCAAACATAATGGAAACATCTTAATTGAACTCCCCACATGATCCTTAGATGTTTGGCACCTGTTATATCCCTCAGGTATTCAAAGCAAAAAAGTTGATTTCTCAGTGCAAGCAGTGCTTTGGAACTAAAAGTATATACTTCAATTTTACTCAAAGGTACTGACTGAAAACCCAAAGCAAACATGTGCATATAACTCACCACATCATCCTGAGTTGTTTGACACCTGTTACATAACTCTGGAGTTCAAGACAAAAAAGTTGATTTCTCAAAGCATACAGTGCTTTACATTGAATGAAGTACTCATTTCAATTTTACTCAAAGGTACTGACTGCAAACCTTATGCAAATATCTGAATATAACTCCCCACATGATCCTGGGATGTTTGACACCTCTTATACCACTCAGGTATACAAGACAAAAAAGTTATTTTCTCAGTGAATGCAGTTGTTTGCACTAAAAGTATTTACTTCAATTTTACTCTAAAGTACTGAATGCAAACGTTATGGAAACATCATAATATCATTCCCCACATGATCCTGAGAAGTTTGACACCAGTTATATCACTCAGGTATTCAAGACAAAAAAGTTGATTTCTCAAAGCATACAGTCGTTTAGCATTGAATGAAGTATACATTTGAATTTTACTCAAAGGTACTTACTGCAAACACTATGGAAACTTCTTAATAGGACTCCCCACATGATCCTGAGATGTTTGGCACCTGTTACATCACTCATGTATTCAGGACAAAAAGGTTGATTTCTCAAAGCATACAGTCCTTTAGCATTGAAAGAAGTACACATCTCAATTTTACTCAAAGGTACTGACTGGAAACCTTATGCAAACAACTGAATATAACTCCCCACATGATCTTGGGATGTTTGAAACCTACTATATCACTCAGGTATTCAAGGCAAGAAAGTTGATATCTAAGTGAATGCAGCGCTTTGGCACTAAAAGTATATACTTCCATTTTACTCTAAAGTACTGAATGCAAACCTTATGGAAACAATTTACTATAACTCCCCACATGATCCTGAGATGTTTGACACCTGTTATATCACTCAGGCATTATAGACAAAAAAGTTGATTTCTCAGTGCACACAGTGCTTAAGCAATGAAAGAAGTACACATTTCAATTTTACTCAAAGGTACTGACTGCAAACATAATGGAAACATCTTAATTGAACTCCCCACATGATCCTTAGATGTTTGGCACCTGTTATATCCCTCAGGTATTCAAAGCAAAAAAGTTGATATCTCAGTGCAAGCAGTGCTTTGGAACTAAAAGTATATACTTCAATTTTACTCAAAGGTACTGACTGAAAACCCAAAGCAAACATGTGCATATAACTCACCACATCATCCTGAGATGTTTTACACCTGTTACATAACTCTGAGATTCAAGACAAAAAAGTTGATTTCTCAAAGCATACAGTGCTTTACATTGAATGAAGTACTCATTTCAATTTTACTCTAAAGTATTGAATGCAAACCTTATGGAAACATCTTAATATAACTCCTCACATCATCCTGAGATGTATGGCACCTGTTATATCACTCAGGCATTATAGACAAAAAAGTTGATTTCTCAGTGCACTCAGTGCTTTAGCAATGAAAGAAGTATACATTTCAATTTTACTCAAAGGTACTGACTGCAAACCTTATGCAAACATGTGAATATAACTCCCCACTTAATGCTGGAATGTTTGACATTTCTTATATCACTCAGGTATACAAGACAAAAAAGTTGATTTCTCAGTGCAAGCAGTGATTTGGAAATATAAGTATATACTTCAATTTTACTCAAAGGTACTGACTGAAAACCTAATGCAAACATGTGCATATAACTCACCACATCATCCTGAGATGTTTGACACCTGTTATATCACGCAGGAATTCAAGACAAAAATGTTGATTTCTCAAACCATACAGTCCTTTAGCACTGAATGCAGTATACATTTCAATTTTACTCAAAGGTACTTACTGCAAACTTACTGCAATCTTAATTGAACTCCCCACATGATCCTTAGATGTTAGGCACCTGTTAGATCACTCAGGTCCACAAGACAAAAAAGTTGATTTCTCAGTGAAAGCAGTGCTTTGGAACTAAAAGTATATACTTCAATTTTACTCTAAAGTATTGAATGCAAACCTTATGGAAACATCTTAATATAACTCCTCACATCATCCTGAGATGTATGGCACCTTTTATATCACTCAGGCATTATAGACAAAAAAGTTGATTTCTCAGTGCACACAGTGCTTAAGCAATGAAAGAAGTACACATTTCAATTTTACTCAAAGGTACTGACTGCAAACATAATGGAAACATCTTAATTGAACTCCCCACATGATCCTTAGATGTTTGGCACCTGTTATATCCCTCAGGTATTCAAAGCAAAAAAGTTGATTTCTCAGTGCAAGCAGTGCTTTGGAACTAAAAGTATATACTTCAATTTTACTCAAAGGTACTGACTGAAAACCCAAAGCAAACATGTGCATATAACTCACCACATCATCCTGAGTTGTTTGACACCTGTTACATAACTCTGGAATTCAAGACAAAAAAGTTGATTTCTCAAAGCATACAGTGCTTTACATTGAATGAAGTACTCATTTCAATTTTACTCAAAGGTACTGACTGCAAACCTTATGCAAATATCTGAATATAACTCCCCACATGATCCTGGGATGTTTGACACCTCTTATACCACTCAGGTATACAAGACAAAAAAGTTATTTTCTCAGTGAATGCAGTTGTTTGCACTAAAAGTATTTACTTCAATTTTACTCTAAAGTACTGAATGCAAACGTTATGGAAACATCATAATATCATTCCCCACATGATCCTGAGAAGTTTGACACCAGTTATATCACTCAGGTATTCAAGACAAAAAAGTTGATTTCTCAAAGCATACAGTCGTTTAGCATTGAATGAAGTATACATTTGAATTTTACTCAAAGGTACTTACTGCAAACACTATGGAAACTTCTTAATAGGACTCCCCACATGATCCTGAGATGTTTGGCACCTGTTACATCACTCATGTATTCAGGACAAAAAGGTTGATTTCTCAAAGCATACAGTCCTTTAGCATTGAAAGAAGTACACATCTCAATTTTACTCAAAGGTACTGACTGGAAACCTTATGCAAACAACTGAATATAACTCCCCACATGATCTTGGGATGTTTGAAACCTACTATATCACTCAGGTATTCAAGGCAAGAAAGTTGATATCTAAGTGAATGCAGCGCTTTGGCACTAAAAGTATATACTTCCATTTTACTCTAAAGTACTGAATGCAAACCTTATGGAAACAATTTACTATAACTCCCCACATGATCCTGAGATGTTTGACACCTGTTATATCACTCAGGCATTATAGACAAAAAAGTTGATTTCTCAGTGCACACAGTGCTTAAGCAATGAAAGAAGTACACATTTCAATTTTACTCAAAGGTACTGACTGCAAACATAATGGAAACATCTTAATTGAACTCCCCACATGATCCTTAGATGTTTGGCACCTGTTATATCCCTCAGGTATTCAAAGCAAAAAAGTTGATTTCTCAGTGCAAGCAGTGCTTTGGAACTAAAAGTATATACTTCAATTTTACTCAAAGGTACTGACTGAAAACCCAAAGCAAACATGTGCATATAACTCACCACATCATCCTGAGTTGTTTGACACCTGTTACATAACTCTGGAATTCAAGACAAAAAAGTTGATTTCTCAAAGCATACAGTGCTTTACATTGAATGAAGTACTCATTTCAATTTTACTCAAAGGTACTGACTGCAAACCTTATGCAAATATCTGAATATAACTCCCCACATGATCCTGGGATGTTTGACACCTCTTATACCACTCAGGTATACAAGACAAAAAAGTTATTTTCTCAGTGAATGCAGTTGTTTGCACTAAAAGTATTTACTTCAATTTTACTCTAAAGTACTGAATGCAAACGTTATGGAAACATCATAATATCATTCCCCACATGATCCTGAGAAGTTTGACACCAGTTATATCACTCAGGTATTCAAGACAAAAAAGTTGATTTCTCAAAGCATACAGTCGTTTAGCATTGAATGAAGTATACATTTGAATTTTACTCAAAGGTACTTACTGCAAACACTATGGAAACTTCTTAATAGGACTCCCCACATGATCCTGAGATGTTTGGCACCTGTTACATCACTCATGTATTCAGGACAAAAAGGTTGATTTCTCAAAGCATACAGTCCTTTAGCATTGAAAGAAGTACACATCTCAATTTTACTCAAAGGTACTGACTGGAAACCTTATGCAAACAACTGAATATAACTCCCCACATGATCTTGGGATGTTTGAAACCTACTATATCACTCAGGTATTCAAGGCAAGAAAGTTGATATCTAAGTGAATGCAGCGCTTTGGCACTAAAAGTATATACTTCCATTTTACTCTAAAGTACTGAATGCAAACCTTATGGAAACAATTTACTATAACTCCCCACATGATCCTGAGATGTTTGACACCTGTTATATCACTCAGGCATTATAGACAAAAAAGTTGATTTCTCAGTGCACACAGTGCTTAAGCAATGAAAGAAGTACACATTTCAATTTTACTCAAAGGTACTGACTGCAAACATAATGGAAACATCTTAATTGAACTCCCCACATGATCCTTAGATGTTTGGCACCTGTTATATCCCTCAGGTATTCAAAGCAAAAAAGTTGATATCTCAGTGCAAGCAGTGCTTTGGAACTAAAAGTATATACTTCAATTTTACTCAAAGGTACTGACTGAAAACCCAAAGCAAACATGTGCATATAACTCACCACATCATCCTGAGATGTTTTACACCTGTTACATAACTCTGAGATTCAAGACAAAAAAGTTGATTTCTCAAAGCATACAGTGCTTTACATTGAATGAAGTACTCATTTCAATTTTACTCTAAAGTATTGAATGCAAACCTTATGGAAACATCTTAATATAACTCCTCACATCATCCTGAGATGTATGGCACCTGTTATATCACTCAGGCATTATAGACAAAAAAGTTGATTTCTCAGTGCACTCAGTGCTTTAGCAATGAAAGAAGTATACATTTCAATTTTACTCAAAGGTACTGACTGCAAACCTTATGCAAACATGTGAATATAACTCCCCACTTAATGCTGGAATGTTTGACATTTCTTATATCACTCAGGTATACAAGACAAAAAAGTTGATTTCTCAGTGCAAGCAGTGATTTGGAAATATAAGTATATACTTCAATTTTACTCAAAGGTACTGACTGAAAACCTAATGCAAACATGTGCATATAACTCACCACATCATCCTGAGATGTTTGACACCTGTTATATCACGCAGGAATTCAAGACAAAAATGTTGATTTCTCAAACCATACAGTCCTTTAGCACTGAATGCAGTATACATTTCAATTTTACTCAAAGGTACTTACTGCAAACTTACTGCAATCTTAATTGAACTCCCCACATGATCCTTAGATGTTAGGCACCTGTTAGATCACTCAGGTCCACAAGACAAAAAAGTTGATTTCTCAGTGAAAGCAGTGCTTTGGAACTAAAAGTATATACTTCAATTTTACTCTAAAGTATTGAATGCAAACCTTATGGAAACATCTTAATATAACTCCTCACATCATCCTGAGATGTATGGCACCTTTTATATCACTCAGGCATTATAGACAAAAAAGTTGATTTCTCAGTGCACACAGTGCTTAAGCAATGAAAGAAGTACACATTTCAATTTTACTCAAAGGTACTGACTGCAAACATAATGGAAACATCTTAATTGAACTCCCCACATGATCCTTAGATGTTTGGCACCTGTTATATCCCTGAGGTATTCAAAGCAAAAAAGTTGATTTCTCAGTGCAAGCAGTGCTTTGGAACTAAAAGTATATACTTCAATTTTACTCAAAGGTACTGACTGAAAACCCAAAGCAAACATGTGCATATAACTCACCACATCATCCTGAGTTGTTTGACACCTGTTACATAACTCTGGAATTCAAGACAAAAAAGTTGATTTCTCAAAGCATACAGTGCTTTACATTGAATGAAGTACTCATTTCAATTTTACTCAAAGGTACTGACTGCAAACCTTATGCAAATATCTGAATATAACTCCCCACATGATCCTGGGATGTTTGACACCTCTTATACCACTCAGGTATACAAGACAAAAAAGTTATTTTCTCAGTGAATGCAGTTGTTTGCACTAAAAGTATTTACTTCAATTTTACTCTAAAGTACTGAATGCAAACGTTATGGAAACATCATAATATCATTCCCCACATGATCCTGAGAAGTTTGACACCAGTTATATCACTCAGGTATTCAAGACAAAAAAGTTGATTTCTCAAAGCATACAGTCGTTTAGCATTGAATGAAGTATACATTTGAATTTTACTCAAAGGTACTTACTGCAAACACTATGGAAACTTCTTAATAGGACTCCCCACATGATCCTGAGATGTTTGGCACCTGTTACATCACTCATGTATTCAGGACAAAAAGGTTGATTTCTCAAAGCATACAGTCCTTTAGCATTGAAAGAAGTACACATCTCAATTTTACTCAAAGGTACTGACTGGAAACCTTATGCAAACAACTGAATATAACTCCCCACATGATCTTGGGATGTTTGAAACCTACTATATCACTCAGGTATTCAAGGCAAGAAAGTTGATATCTAAGTGAATGCAGCGCTTTGGCACTAAAAGTATATACTTCCATTTTACTCTAAAGTACTGAATGCAAACCTTATGGAAACAATTTACTATAACTCCCCACATGATCCTGAGATGTTTGACACCTGTTATATCACTCAGGCATTATAGACAAAAAAGTTGATTTCTCAGTGCACACAGTGCTTAAGCAATGAAAGAAGTACACATTTCAATTTTACTCAAAGGTACTGACTGCAAACATAATGGAAACATCTTAATTGAACTCCCCACATGATCCTTAGATGTTTGGCACCTGTTATATCCCTCAGGTATTCAAAGCAAAAAAGTTGATTTCTCAGTGCAAGCAGTGCTTTGGAACTAAAAGTATATACTTCAATTTTACTCAAAGGTACTGACTGAAAACCCAAAGCAAACATGTGCATATAACTCACCACATCATCCTGAGTTGTTTGACACCTGTTACATAACTCTGGAATTCAAGACAAAAAAGTTGATTTCTCAAAGCATACAGTGCTTTACATTGAATGAAGTACTCATTTCAATTTTACTCAAAGGTACTGACTGCAAACCTTATGCAAATATCTGAATATAACTCCCCACATGATCCTGGGATGTTTGACACCTCTTATACCACTCAGGTATACAAGACAAAAAAGTTATTTTCTCAGTGAATGCAGTTGTTTGCACTAAAAGTATTTACTTCAATTTTACTCTAAAGTACTGAATGCAAACGTTATGGAAACATCATAATATCATTCCCCACATGATCCTGAGAAGTTTGACACCAGTTATATCACTCAGGTATTCAAGACAAAAAAGTTGATTTCTCAAAGCATACAGTCGTTTAGCATTGAATGAAGTATACATTTGAATTTTACTCAAAGGTACTTACTGCAAACACTATGGAAACTTCTTAATAGGACTCCCCACATGATCCTGAGATGTTTGGCACCTGTTACATCACTCATGTATTCAGGACAAAAAGGTTGATTTCTCAAAGCATACAGTCCTTTAGCATTGAAAGAAGTACACATCTCAATTTTACTCAAAGGTACTGACTGGAAACCTTATGCAAACAACTGAATATAACTCCCCACATGATCTTGGGATGTTTGAAACCTACTATATCACTCAGGTATTCAAGGCAAGAAAGTTGATATCTAAGTGAATGCAGCGCTTTGGCACTAAAAGTATATACTTCCATTTTACTCTAAAGTACTGAATGCAAACCTTATGGAAACAATTTACTATAACTCCCCACATGATCCTGAGATGTTTGACACCTGTTATATCACTCAGGCATTATAGACAAAAAAGTTGATTTCTCAGTGCACACAGTGCTTAAGCAATGAAAGAAGTACACATTTCAATTTTACTCAAAGGTACTGACTGCAAACATAATGGAAACATCTTAATTGAACTCCCCACATGATCCTTAGATGTTTGGCACCTGTTATATCCCTCAGGTATTCAAAGCAAAAAAGTTGATATCTCAGTGCAAGCAGTGCTTTGGAACTAAAAGTATATACTTCAATTTTACTCAAAGGTACTGACTGAAAACCCAAAGCAAACATGTGCATATAACTCACCACATCATCCTGAGATGTTTTACACCTGTTACATAACTCTGAGATTCAAGACAAAAAAGTTGATTTCTCAAAGCATACAGTGCTTTACATTGAATGAAGTACTCATTTCAATTTTACTCTAAAGTATTGAATGCAAACCTTATGGAAACATCTTAATATAACTCCTCACATCATCCTGAGATGTATGGCACCTGTTATATCACTCAGGCATTATAGACAAAAAAGTTGATTTCTCAGTGCACTCAGTGCTTTAGCAATGAAAGAAGTATACATTTCAATTTTACTCAAAGGTACTGACTGCAAACCTTATGCAAACATGTGAATATAACTCCCCACTTAATGCTGGAATGTTTGACATTTCTTATATCACTCAGGTATACAAGACAAAAAAGTTGATTTCTCAGTGCAAGCAGTGATTTGGAAATATAAGTATATACTTCAATTTTACTCAAAGGTACTGACTGAAAACCTAATGCAAACATGTGCATATAACTCACCACATCATCCTGAGATGTTTGACACCTGTTATATCACGCAGGAATTCAAGACAAAAATGTTGATTTCTCAAACCATACAGTCCTTTAGCACTGAATGCAGTATACATTTCAATTTTACTCAAAGGTACTTACTGCAAACTTACTGCAATCTTAATTGAACTCCCCACATGATCCTTAGATGTTAGGCACCTGTTAGATCACTCAGGTCCACAAGACAAAAAAGTTGATTTCTCAGTGAAAGCAGTGCTTTGGAACTAAAAGTATATACTTCAATTTTACTCTAAAGTATTGAATGCAAACCTTATGGAAACATCTTAATATAACTCCTCACATCATCCTGAGATGTATGGCACCTTTTATATCACTCAGGCATTATAGACAAAAAAGTTGATTTCTCAGTGCACACAGTGCTTAAGCAATGAAAGAAGTACACATTTCAATTTTACTCAAAGGTACTGACTGCAAACATAATGGAAACATCTTAATTGAACTCCCCACATGATCCTTAGATGTTTGGCACCTGTTATATCCCTGAGGTATTCAAAGCAAAAAAGTTGATTTCTCAGTGCAAGCAGTGCTTTGGAACTAAAAGTATATACTTCAATTTTACTCAAAGGTACTGACTGAAAACCCAAAGCAAACATGTGCATATAACTCACCACATCATCCTGAGTTGTTTGACACCTGTTACATAACTCTGGAATTCAAGACAAAAAAGTTGATTTCTCAAAGCATACAGTGCTTTACATTGAATGAAGTACTCATTTCAATTTTACTCAAAGGTACTGACTGCAAACCTTATGCAAATATCTGAATATAACTCCCCACATGATCCTGGGATGTTTGACACCTCTTATACCACTCAGGTATACAAGACAAAAAAGTTATTTTCTCAGTGAATGCAGTTGTTTGCACTAAAAGTATTTACTTCAATTTTACTCTAAAGTACTGAATGCAAACGTTATGGAAACATCATAATATCATTCCCCACATGATCCTGAGAAGTTTGACACCAGTTATATCACTCAGGTATTCAAGACAAAAAAGTTGATTTCTCAAAGCATACAGTCGTTTAGCATTGAATGAAGTATACATTTGAATTTTACTCAAAGGTACTTACTGCAAACACTATGGAAACTTCTTAATAGGACTCCCCACATGATCCTGAGATGTTTGGCACCTGTTACATCACTCATGTATTCAGGACAAAAAGGTTGATTTCTCAAAGCATACAGTCCTTTAGCATTGAAAGAAGTACACATCTCAATTTTACTCAAAGGTACTGACTGGAAACCTTATGCAAACAACTGAATATAACTCCCCACATGATCTTGGGATGTTTGAAACCTACTATATCACTCAGGTATTCAAGGCAAGAAAGTTGATATCTAAGTGAATGCAGCGCTTTGGCACTAAAAGTATATACTTCCATTTTACTCTAAAGTACTGAATGCAAACCTTATGGAAACAATTTACTATAACTCCCCACATGATCCTGAGATGTTTGACACCTGTTATATCACTCAGGCATTATAGACAAAAAAGTTGATTTCTCAGTGCACACAGTGCTTAAGCAATGAAAGAAGTACACATTTCAATTTTACTCAAAGGTACTGACTGCAAACATAATGGAAACATCTTAATTGAACTCCCCACATGATCCTTAGATGTTTGGCACCTGTTATATCCCTCAGGTATTCAAAGCAAAAAAGTTGATTTCTCAGTGCAAGCAGTGCTTTGGAACTAAAAGTATATACTTCAATTTTACTCAAAGGTACTGACTGAAAACCCAAAGCAAACATGTGCATATAACTCACCACATCATCCTGAGTTGTTTGACACCTGTTACATAACTCTGGAATTCAAGACAAAAAAGTTGATTTCTCAAAGCATACAGTGCTTTACATTGAATGAAGTACTCATTTCAATTTTACTCAAAGGTACTGACTGCAAACCTTATGCAAATATCTGAATATAACTCCCCACATGATCCTGGGATGTTTGACACCTCTTATACCACTCAGGTATACAAGACAAAAAAGTTATTTTCTCAGTGAATGCAGTTGTTTGCACTAAAAGTATTTACTTCAATTTTACTCTAAAGTACTGAATGCAAACGTTATGGAAACATCATAATATCATTCCCCACATGATCCTGAGAAGTTTGACACCAGTTATATCACTCAGGTATTCAAGACAAAAAAGTTGATTTCTCAAAGCATACAGTCGTTTAGCATTGAATGAAGTATACATTTGAATTTTACTCAAAGGTACTTACTGCAAACACTATGGAAACTTCTTAATAGGACTCCCCACATGATCCTGAGATGTTTGGCACCTGTTACATCACTCATGTATTCAGGACAAAAAGGTTGATTTCTCAAAGCATACAGTCCTTTAGCATTGAAAGAAGTACACATCTCAATTTTACTCAAAGGTACTGACTGGAAACCTTATGCAAACAACTGAATATAACTCCCCACATGATCTTGGGATGTTTGAAACCTACTATATCACTCAGGTATTCAAGGCAAGAAAGTTGATATCTAAGTGAATGCAGCGCTTTGGCACTAAAAGTATATACTTCCATTTTACTCTAAAGTACTGAATGCAAACCTTATGGAAACAATTTACTATAACTCCCCACATGATCCTGAGATGTTTGACACCTGTTATATCACTCAGGCATTATAGACAAAAAAGTTGATTTCTCAGTGCACACAGTGCTTAAGCAATGAAAGAAGTACACATTTCAATTTTACTCAAAGGTACTGACTGCAAACATAATGGAAACATCTTAATTGAACTCCCCACATGATCCTTAGATGTTTGGCACCTGTTATATCCCTCAGGTATTCAAAGCAAAAAAGTTGATATCTCAGTGCAAGCAGTGCTTTGGAACTAAAAGTATATACTTCAATTTTACTCAAAGGTACTGACTGAAAACCCAAAGCAAACATGTGCATATAACTCACCACATCATCCTGAGATGTTTTACACCTGTTACATAACTCTGAGATTCAAGACAAAAAAGTTGATTTCTCAAAGCATACAGTGCTTTACATTGAATGAAGTACTCATTTCAATTTTACTCTAAAGTATTGAATGCAAACCTTATGGAAACATCTTAATATAACTCCTCACATCATCCTGAGATGTATGGCACCTGTTATATCACTCAGGCATTATAGACAAAAAAGTTGATTTCTCAGTGCACTCAGTGCTTTAGCAATGAAAGAAGTATACATTTCAATTTTACTCAAAGGTACTGACTGCAAACCTTATGCAAACATGTGAATATAACTCCCCACTTAATGCTGGAATGTTTGACATTTCTTATATCACTCAGGTATACAAGACAAAAAAGTTGATTTCTCAGTGCAAGCAGTGCATTGGAACTAAAAGTATATGTTCAATTTTACTCTAAAGTATTGAATGCAAACCTTATGGAAACATCTTAATAAAACTCCCCACATCATCCTGAGATGTTTGACACCTGTTATATCACACAGGAGTTCAAGAAAAAAAAGTTGATTCCTCAAAGCATACAGTCGTTTAGCATTGAATGAAGTATACATTTCCTTTTTACTCATAGGTACTTACTGCAAACACTATGGAAACATCTGAATTGAACTCCCCACATGATCCTGAGATGTTTGGCACCTGTTATGTCACTCAGGTATTCAAAACAAAAAAGTTATTTTCTCAGTGAATGCAGTGCTTTGCTCTAAAAGTATATACTTTAATTTTACTCTAAAGTACTCAATGCAAACCTTATGTAAACATTTTAATGCAACTCCCCACATGATCGACTGATGTTTGTAAGCTGTATATCACTCAGGTATTCAAGACAAAAAAGTTGATTTCTCAGTGAATGCAGTGCTTTGGAACTAAAAGTATATACTCCAATGTTACTCAAAAGTATTGAATGCAAACCTTATGGAAACATCTTAATATAACTCCTCACATCATCCTGAGATGTATGGCACCTTTTATATCACTCAGGCATTATAGACAAAAAAGTTGATTTCTCAGTGCACACAGTGCTTTAGCAATGAAAGACGTATACATTTCAATTTTACTCAAAGGTACTGACTGCAAACCTTATGGAAGCATCTGAATATATCTCCGCACATGCTGTTGGGATGTTTGAAACCTCTTATATCACTCAGGTATACAGGACAAAAAAGTTGATTTCTCAGTGCATCCAGTGCTTTAGCATTGAATGAAGTATACATTTCAATTTTACTCTAAAGTACTGAATGCAAACGTTATGGAAACATCATAATATCATTCCCCACATGATCCTGAGAAGTTTGACACCTGTTATATCACTCAGGTATTCAAGACAAAAAAGTTGATTTCTCAAAGCATACAGTCGTTTACAATTGAATGAAGTATACATTTGAATTTTACTCAAAGGTACTTACTGCAAACACTATGGAAACTTCTTAATAGGACTCCCCACATGATCCTGAGATGTTTGGCACCTGTTACATCACTCAGGTATTCAAGACAAAAAAGTTGATTTCTCAAAGCATACAGTCCTTTAGCATTGAAAGAAGTACACATCTCAATTTTACTCAAAGGTACTGACTGGAAACCTTATGCAAACAACTGAATATAACTCCCCACATGATCTTGGGATGTTTAAAACCTACTATATCACTCAGGTATTCAAGGCAAAAAAGTTGATATCTAAGTGAATGCAGTGCTTTGGCACTAAAAGTATATACTTCCATTTTACTCTAAAGTACTGAATGCAAACTTTATGGAAACAATTTACTATAACTCCCCACATGATCCTGAGATGTTTGACACCTGTTATATCACTCAGGCATTATAGACAAAAAAGTTGATTTCTCAGTGCACACAGTGCTTTAGCAATGAAAGAAGTATACATTTCAATTTTACTCAAAGGTACTGACTGCAAACCTTATGGAAACATCTGAATATATCTCCCCACATGATCTTGGGATGTTTGAAACCTGTTATATCACTCAGGTGTTCAAGACAGAAAAGTTGATTTCTCAGTGAATGCATTGCTTTGGCAGAAAAGAATGTACTTCAATTTTACTCTAAAGTATCGAATGCAAACCTTATGGAAACATCTTAATATCACTCCCCACATGATCTTGAGATGTTTGACACCAGTTATATCACACAGGAGTTCAAGAAAAATAAGTTGATTCCTCAAAGCATACAGTGCTTTACATTGAATGAAGTACACATTTCAATTTTACTCAAAGGTACTTACTGCAAACACTATAGAAACATCTTAATAGAGCTCCCCACATGATCCTGGGATGTTTAACACCTCTTTTATCACTAAGGTACACAAGACAAAAAAGTTGATTTCTCAGTGAAAGCAGTGCTTTGGAACTAAAAGCATATACTTCAATTTTACTCTAAAGTATGGAATGCAACCCTTATGGAAACATCTTAATATAACTCCTCACATCATCCTGAGATGTATGGCACCTTTTATATCACTCAGGCATTAGAGACAAAAAATTTGATTTCTCAGTGCACACAGTGCTTTAGCAATGAAAGAAGTATACATTTCAATTTTACTCAAAGGTACTGACTGAAAACCTTATGCAAACATGTGAATATAACTCCCGACATCATCCTGAGATGTATGACACCTGTTATATCACTCAGGTATACAGGACAAAAAAGTTGATTTCTCAGTGCATCCAGTGCTTTAGCATTGAATGAAGTATACATTTTAATTTTACCCAAAGGTACTGACTGCAAACACAATGAAAACATCTTAATAGAACTCCCCACATGATCCTGAGATGTTTGGCACCTGTTATGTCACTCAGGTATTCAAAACAAAAAAGTTATTTTCTCAGTGAATGCAGTTGTTTGCACTAAAAGTATATACTTCAATTTTACTCTAAAGTACTGCATGCAAACCTTATGGAAACATCATAATATCATTCCCCACATGATCCTGAGAAGTTTGACACCAGTTATATCACTCAGGTATTCAAGACAAAAAAGTTGATTTCTGAAGGCATACAGTCATTTAGCATTGAATGAAGTATACATTTCAATTTTACTCAAAGGTACTTACTGCAAACACTATGGAGACTTCTTAATAGGACTCCCCACGTGATCCTGAAATGTTTGGCACCTGTTATATCACTCAGGTATTCAAGACAAAAAAGTTGATTTCTCAGTGAATGCATTGCTTTCGCAGAAAAGAATGTACTTCAATTTTACTCCAAAGTATTGAATGCAAACCTGATGGAAACATCTTAATATAACTCCCCACATGATCTTGAGATGTTTGACACCAGTTATATCACACAGGAGTTCAAGAAAAAAAAGTTGATTCCTCATACCAACAGTGCTTTACATTGAATGAAGTACACATTTCAATTTTACTCAAAGGTACTTACTGCAAACACTATAGAAACATCTTAATATAACTCCCCAAATGATCCCGGGATGTTTGACACCTCTTTTATCACTCAGGTACACAAGACAAAAAAGTTGATTTCTCAGTGAAAGCAGTGCTTTGGAACTAAAAGCATATACTTCAATTTTACTCTAAAGTATTGAATGCAAACCTTATGAAAACATCTTAATATAACTCCCCACATGATCTTGAGATGTATGGCACCTTTTATATCACTCAGGCATTAGAGACAAAAAAGTTGATTTCTCAGTGCACACAGTGCTTTAGCAATGAAAGAAGTATACATTTCAATTTTACTCAAAGGTACTGACTGAAAACCTTATGCAAACATGTGAATATAACTCCCGACATCATCCTGAGATGTATGACACCTGTTATATCATTCAGGTATACAGGACAAAAAAGTTGATTTCTCAGTGCATCCAGTGCTTTAGCATTGAATGAAGTATACATTTTAATTTTACTCAAAGGTACTGACTGGAAACACTATGAAAACATCTTAATAGGACTCCCCACATGATCCTGAGATGTTTGGCACCAGTTATATCACTCAGGTATTCAAGACAAAGAAGTTGATTTCTGAAAGCATACAGTCGTTTAGCATTGAATGAAGTATACATTTGAATTTTACTCAAAGGTACTTACTGCAAACACTATGGAAACTTCTTAATAGGACTCCCCACATGATCCTGAGATGTTTGGCACCTGTTACATCACTCAGGTATTCAAGACAAAAAAGTTGATTTCTCAAAGCTTACAGTCCTTTAGCATTGAAAGAAGTACACATCTCAATTTTACTCAAAGGTACTGACTGGAAACCTTATGCAAACAACTGAATATAACTCCCCACATGATCTTGGGATGTTTAAAACCTACTATATCACTCAGGTATTCAAGGCAAAAAAGTTGATATCTAAGTGAATGCAGTGCTTTGGCACTAAAAGTATATACTTCCATTTTACTCTAAAGTACTGAATGCAAACTTTATGGAAACAATTTACTATAACTCCCCACATGATCCTGAGATGTTTGACACCTGTTATATCACTCAGGCATTATAGACAAAAAAGTTCATTTCTCAGTGCACACAGTGCTTTAGCAATGAAAGAAGTATAAATTTCAATTTTACTCAAAGGTACTGACTGCAAACCTTATGGAAACATATGAATATATCTCCCCACATGATCTTGGGATGTTTGAAACCTGTTGTATCACTCAGGTGTTCAAGACAAAAAAGTTGATTTCTCAGTGAATGCATTGCTTTGGCAGAAAAGAATGTACTTCAATTTTACTCTAAAGTATCGAATGCAAACCTTATGGAAACATCTTAATATCACTCCCCACATGATCTTGAGATGGTTGACACCAGTTATATCACACAGGAGTTCAAGAAAAATAAGTTGATTCCTCAAAGCATACAGTGCTTTACATTGAATGAAGTACACATTTCAATTTTACTCAAAGGTACTTACTGCAAACACTATAGAAACATCTTAATAGAGCTCCCCACATGATCCTGGGATGTTTAACACCTCTTTTATCACTCAGGTACACAAGACAAAAAAGTTGATTTCTCAGTGAAAGCAGTGCTTTGGAACTAAAAGCATATACTTCAATTTTACTCTAAAGTATGGAATGCAAACCTTATGGAAACATCTTAATATAACTCCTCACATCATCCTGAGATGTATGGCACCTTTTATATCACTCAGGCATTAGAGACAAAAAATTTGATTTCTCAGTGCACACAGTGCTTTAGCAATGAAAGAAGTATACATTTCAATTTTACTCAAAGGTACTGACTGAAAACCTTATGCAAACATGTGAATATAACTCCCGACATCATCCTGAGATGTATGACACCTGTTATATCACTCAGGTATACAGGACAAAAAAGTTGATTTCTCAGTGCATCCAGTGCTTTAGCATTGAATGAAGTATACATTTTAATTTTACTCAAAGGTACTGACTGCAAACACAATGAAAACATCTTAATAGAACTCCCCACATGATCCTGAGATGTTTGGCACCTGTTATGTCACTCAGGTATTCAAAACAAAAAAGTTATTTTCTCAGTGAATGCAGTTGTTTCCACTAAAAGTATATACTTCAATTTTACTCTAAAGTACTGAATGCAAACGTTATGGAAACATCATAATATCATTCCCCACATGATCCTGAGAAGTTTGACACCAGTTATATCACTCAGGTATTCAAGACAAAAAAGTTGATTTCTCAAAGCATAGAGTCGTTTAGCTTTGAATGAAGTATACATTTGAATTTTACTCAAAGGTACTTACTGCAAACACTATGGAAACTTCTTAATAGGACTCCCCACATGATCCTGAGATGTTTGGCACCTGTTACATCACTCAGGTATTCAAGACAAAAATGTTGATTTCTCAAAGCCTACAGTCCTTTAGCATTGAAAGAAGTACACATCTCAATTTTACTCAAAGGTACTGACTGGAAACCTTATGCAAACAACTGAATATAACTCCCCACATATCTTGGGATGTTTGAAACCTACTATATCACTCAGGTATTCAAGGCAAAAAAGTTGATATCTAAGTGAATGCTGTGCTTTGACACTAAAAGTATATACTTCCAGTTTACTCTAAAGTACTGAATGCAAACTTTATGGAAACAATTTACTATAACTCCCCACATGATCCTGAGATGTTTGACACCTTTTATATCACTCAGGCATTATAGACAAAAAAGTTGATTTCTCTGTGCACACAGTGCTTTAGCAATGAAAGAAGTATACATTTCAATTTTACTCAAAGGCACTGACTGCAAACCTTAAGGAAACATCTGAATATATCTCCCCACATGATCTTGGGATGTTTGAAACCTGTTATATCACTCAGGTGTTCAAGACAAAATAGTTGATTTCTCAGTGAATGCATTGCTTTGGCAGAAAAAGAATGTACTTCAATTTTACTCTAAAGTATTGAATGCAAACCTTATGGAAACATCTTAATATTACTCCCCACATGATCCTGAGATGTATGACACCTGTTATATTACTCAGGTATTCAAGACAAAAAAGTTGATTTCTCAGTGAAAGCAGTGCTTTGGAACTAAAAGTAGATGTTCAATTTTACTCTAAAGTATTGAATGCAAACCTTATGGAAACATCTTAATATAACTCCCCACATGATCTTGAGATGTTTGACACCTGTTATATCACACAGGAGTTCAAGACAAAAAAGTTGATTCCTCAAAGCATACAGTGCTTTACATTGAATGAAGTACACATTTCAATTTTACTCAAAGGTACTTACTGCAAACACTATAGAAACATCTTAATATAACTCCCCACATGATCCTGGGATGTTTGACACCTGTTATATCACTCAGGTACACAAGACAAAAAAGTTGATTTCTCAGTGAATGCAGTGCTTTGGAACTAAAAGTATATACTTAAATGTTACTCTAAAGTATTGAATGCAAACCTTATGGAAACATCTTAATATAACTCCTCACATCATCCTGAGATGTATGGCCCCTTTTATATCACTCAGGCATTATAGACAAAAAAGATGATTTCTCAGTGCACACAGAGCTTTAGCAATGAAAGAAGTATACATTTCAATTTTACTCAAAGGTACGGACTGCAAACCTTATGGAATCATCTGAATATATCTCCCCACATGATGTTGGGATGTTTGACACCTCTTATATCACTCAGGTATACAAGACAAAAAAGTTGATTTCTCAGTGCAAGCAGTGCTTTGGAACTAAAAGTATATACTTCAATTTTACACAATAGGCACTGACTGAAAACCTAATTGAAACATGTGAATATAACTCCCCACATGATCCTGGGATGTTTGACACCTCTTATATCACTCAGGTATACAGGACAAAGAAGTTGATTTCTCAGGGCATCCAGTGCTTTAACATTGAATGAAGTATACATTTTAATTTTACTCAAAGATACTGACTGCAAACACTATGAAAACATCGTAGTAGAACTCCCCACATGATCCTGAGATGTTTGGCACCTGTTATGTCACTCAGGTATTCAAAACAAAAAAGTTATTTTCTCAGTGAATGCAGGCTTTGCACTAAAAGTATGTACTTCAATTTTACTCTAAAGTACTGCATGCAAACCTTATGGAAACAACATAATATCATTCCCCACATGATCCTGAGAAGTTTGACACCAGTTATATCACCCAGCTATTCAAGACAAAAAAGTTGATTTCTCAAAGCACAGTCGTTTAGCATTGAATGAAGTATACATTTGAATTTTACTCAAAGGTACCGACTGCAAACCTTATGCAAACATGTGAATATAACTCCCCACATAATCCTGGAATGTTTGACACCTCTTATATCACTCAGGGATACAAGACACAAAAGTTGATTTCTCAGTGCAAGCAGTGCTTTGGAACTAAAAGTATATACATCAATTTTACTCAAAGGTACTGACTGCAAACCTTATGGAAGCATCTGAATATATCTCCCCACATGATGTTGGGATGTTTGACACCTACTATATCACTCAGGTATTCAAGGCAAAAAAGTTGATATCTAAGTGAATGCAGTGCTTTGGCACTAAAAGTATATACTTCCATTTTACTCTAAAGTACTGAATGCAAACTTTATGGAAACAATTTACTATAACTCCCCACATGATCCTGAGATGTTTGACACCTGTTATATCACTCAGGCATTATAGACAAAAAAGTTGATTTCTCAGTGCACACAGTGCTTTAGCAATGAAAGAAGTATACATTTCAATTATACTCAAAGGCACTGACTGCAAACCTTATGGAAACATCTGAATATATCTCCCCACATGATGTTGGGATGTTTGACACCTCTTATATCACTCAGGTATACAAGACAAAAATGTTGATTTCTCAGTGCAAGCAGTGCTTTGGAACTAAAAGTATATACTTCAATTTTACACAATAGGTACTGACTGAAAACCTAATGCAAACATGTGAATATAACTCCCCACATGATCCTGGGATGTTTGACACCTCTTATATCACTCAGGTATACGGGACAAAAAAGTTGATTTCTCAGTGCATCCAGTGCTTTAGCATTCAATGAAGTATACATTTTAATTTTACTCAAAGGTACTGACTGCAAACACTATGAAAACATCTTAATAGAACTCCCCACATGATCCTGAGATGTTTGGCACCTGTTATGTCACTCAGGTATTCAAAACAAAAAAGTTATTTTCTCAGTGAATGCAGGCTTTGCACTGAAAGTATATACTTCAATTTTACTCTAAAGTACTGCATGCAAACCTTATGGAAACATCATAATATTATTCCCCACATGATCCTGAGAAGTTTGACACCAGTTATATCACTCAGGTATTCAAGACAAAAAAGTTGATTTCTCAAAGCATACAGTCGTTTAGCATTGAATGAAGTTTTCATTTGAATTTTACTCAAAGGTATTGACTGCAAACCTTATGCAAACATGTGAATATAAGTCCCCACATGATCCTGGGATGTTTGACACCTCTTATATCACACAGGTATACAAGGCAAAAAACTTGATTTCTCAGTGAAAGCAGTGCTTTTGAACAAAAAGTATATACTTCAATTTTACTCAAAGGTACTTACTGAAAACCTTATGGAAACATGTGAATATAACTCCCCACATCATCCTGAGATGTATGACACCTGTTATATCACTCAGGACTTCAAGACAAAAAAGTTGATTTCTCAAAGCATGCAGTCCTTTAGCATTGAATGAAGTATACATTTCAATTTTACTCAAAGGTACTTACTGCAAACACTATGGAAACATCTTAATATAACTCCCCACATGATCCTGAGATGTTTCACATCTTTTATATCACTCAGGCATTCAAGACAAAATAGTTTATTTCTCAGTGAATGCAGGCTTTGCTCTAAAAGTATATACTTCCATTTTACTCTAAAGTACTGCATGCAAACCTTATGGAAACATCTTAATATCATTCCCACGTCATCCTCCGATGTTTGACACCTGTTATATCACTCAGGCATTATAGACAAAAAAGTTGATTTCTCAGTGCACTCAGTGCTTTAGCAATGAAAGAAGTATACATTTCAATTTTACTCAAAGGTACTGACTGCAAACCTTATGCAAACATGTGAATATAACTCCCCACTTAATCCTGGAATGTTTGACATTTCTTATATCACTCAGGTATACAAGACAAAAAAGTTGATTTCTCAGTGCAAGCAGTGATTTGGAAATATAAGTATATACTTCAATTTTACTCAAAGGTACTGACTGAAAACCTAATGCAAACATGTGCATATAACTCACCACATCATCCTGAGATGTTTGACACCTCTTATACCACTCAGGTATACAAGACAAAAAAGTTATTTTCTCAGTGAATGCAGTTGTTTGCACTAAAAGTATTTACTTCAATTTTACTCTAAAGTACTGAATGCAAACGTTATGGAAACATCATAATATCATTCCCCACATGATCCTGAGAAGTTTGACACCAGTTATATCACTCAGGTATTCAAGACAAAAAAGTTGATTTCTCAAAGCATACAGTCGTTTAGCATTGAATGAAGTATACATTTGAATTTTACTCAAAGGTACTTACTGCAAACACTATGGAAACTTCTTAATAGGACTCCCCACATGATCCTGAGATGTTTGGCACCTGTTACATCACTCATGTATTCAGGACAAAAAGGTTGATTTCTCAAAGCATACAGTCCTTTAGCATTGAAAGAAGTACACATCTCAATTTTACTCAAAGGTACTGACTGGAAACCTTATGCAAACAACTGAATATAACTCCCCACATGATCTTGGGATGTTTGAAACCTACTATATCACTCAGGTATTCAAGGCAAGAAAGTTGATATCTAAGTGAATGCAGCGCTTTGGCACTAAAAGTATATACTTCCATTTTACTCTAAAGTACTGAATGCAAACCTTATGGAAACAATTTACTATAACTCCCCACATGATCCTGAGATGTTTGACACCTGTTATATCACTCAGGCATTATAGACAAAAAAGTTGATTTCTCAGTGCACACAGTGCTTAAGCAATGAAAGAAGTACACATTTCAATTTTACTCAAAGGTACTGACTGCAAACATAATGGAAACATCTTAATTGAACTCCCCACATGATCCTTAGATGTTTGGCACCTGTTATATCCCTCAGGTATTCAAAGCAAAAAAGTTGATTTCTCAGTGCAAGCAGTGCTTTGGAACTAAAAGTATATACTTCAATTTTACTCAAAGGTACTGACTGAAAACCCAAAGCAAACATGTGCATATAACTCACCACATCATCCTGAGTTGTTTGACACCTGTTACATAACTCTGGAATTCAAGACAAAAAAGTTGATTTCTCAAAGCATACAGTGCTTTACATTGAATGAAGTACTCATTTCAATTTTACTCAAAGGTACTGACTGCAAACCTTATGCAAATATCTGAATATAACTCCCCACATGATCCTGGGATGTTTGACACCTCTTATACCACTCAGGTATACAAGACAAAAAAGTTATTTTCTCAGTGAATGCAGTTGTTTGCACTAAAAGTATTTACTTCAATTTTACTCTAAAGTACTGAATGCAAACGTTATGGAAACATCATAATATCATTCCCCACATGATCCTGAGAAGTTTGACACCAGTTATATCACTCAGGTATTCAAGACAAAAAAGTTGATTTCTCAAAGCATACAGTCGTTTAGCATTGAATGAAGTATACATTTGAATTTTACTCAAAGGTACTTACTGCAAACACTATGGAAACTTCTTAATAGGACTCCCCACATGATCCTGAGATGTTTGGCACCTGTTACATCACTCATGTATTCAGGACAAAAAGGTTGATTTCTCAAAGCATACAGTCCTTTAGCATTGAAAGAAGTACACATCTCAATTTTACTCAAAGGTACTGACTGGAAACCTTATGCAAACAACTGAATATAACTCCCCACATGATCTTGGGATGTTTGAAACCTACTATATCACTCAGGTATTCAAGGCAAGAAAGTTGATATCTAAGTGAATGCAGCGCTTTGGCACTAAAAGTATATACTTCCATTTTACTCTAAAGTACTGAATGCAAACCTTATGGAAACAATTTACTATAACTCCCCACATGATCCTGAGATGTTTGACACCTGTTATATCACTCAGGCATTATAGACAAAAAAGTTGATTTCTCAGTGCACACAGTGCTTAAGCAATGAAAGAAGTACACATTTCAATTTTACTCAAAGGTACTGACTGCAAACATAATGGAAACATCTTAATTGAACTCCCCACATGATCCTTAGATGTTTGGCACCTGTTATATCCCTCAGGTATTCAAAGCAAAAAAGTTGATATCTCAGTGCAAGCAGTGCTTTGGAACTAAAAGTATATACTTCAATTTTACTCAAAGGTACTGACTGAAAACCCAAAGCAAACATGTGCATATAACTCACCACATCATCCTGAGATGTTTTACACCTGTTACATAACTCTGAGATTCAAGACAAAAAAGTTGATTTCTCAAAGCATACAGTGCTTTACATTGAATGAAGTACTCATTTCAATTTTACTCTAAAGTATTGAATGCAAACCTTATGGAAACATCTTAATATAACTCCTCACATCATCCTGAGATGTATGGCACCTGTTATATCACTCAGGCATTATAGACAAAAAAGTTGATTTCTCAGTGCACTCAGTGCTTTAGCAATGAAAGAAGTATACATTTCAATTTTACTCAAAGGTACTGACTGCAAACCTTATGCAAACATGTGAATATAACTCCCCACTTAATGCTGGAATGTTTGACATTTCTTATATCACTCAGGTATACAAGACAAAAAAGTTGATTTCTCAGTGCAAGCAGTGCATTGGAACTAAAAGTATATGTTCAATTTTACTCTAAAGTATTGAATGCAAACCTTATGGAAACATCTTAATAAAACTCCCCACATCATCCTGAGATGTTTGACACCTGTTATATCACACAGGAGTTCAAGAAAAAAAAGTTGATTCCTCAAAGCATACAGTCGTTTAGCATTGAATGAAGTATACATTTCCTTTTTACTCATAGGTACTTACTGCAAACACTATGGAAACATCTGAATTGAACTCCCCACATGATCCTGAGATGTTTGGCACCTGTTATGTCACTCAGGTATTCAAAACAAAAAAGTTATTTTCTCAGTGAATGCAGTGCTTTGCTCTAAAAGTATATACTTTAATTTTACTCTAAAGTACTCAATGCAAACCTTATGTAAACATTTTAATGCAACTCCCCACATGATCGACTGATGTTTGTAAGCTGTATATCACTCAGGTATTCAAGACAAAAAAGTTGATTTCTCAGTGAATGCAGTGCTTTGGAACTAAAAGTATATACTCCAATGTTACTCAAAAGTATTGAATGCAAACCTTATGGAAACATCTTAATATAACTCCTCACATCATCCTGAGATGTATGGCACCTTTTATATCACTCAGGCATTATAGACAAAAAAGTTGATTTCTCAGTGCACACAGTGCTTTAGCAATGAAAGACGTATACATTTCAATTTTACTCAAAGGTACTGACTGCAAACCTTATGGAAGCATCTGAATATATCTCCGCACATGCTGTTGGGATGTTTGAAACCTCTTATATCACTCAGGTATACAGGACAAAAAAGTTGATTTCTCAGTGCATCCAGTGCTTTAGCATTGAATGAAGTATACATTTCAATTTTACTCTAAAGTACTGAATGCAAACGTTATGGAAACATCATAATATCATTCCCCACATGATCCTGAGAAGTTTGACACCTGTTATATCACTCAGGTATTCAAGACAAAAAAGTTGATTTCTCAAAGCATACAGTCGTTTACAATTGAATGAAGTATACATTTGAATTTTACTCAAAGGTACTTACTGCAAACACTATGGAAACTTCTTAATAGGACTCCCCACATGATCCTGAGATGTTTGGCACCTGTTACATCACTCAGGTATTCAAGACAAAAAAGTTGATTTCTCAAAGCATACAGTCCTTTAGCATTGAAAGAAGTACACATCTCAATTTTACTCAAAGGTACTGACTGGAAACCTTATGCAAACAACTGAATATAACTCCCCACATGATCTTGGGATGTTTAAAACCTACTATATCACTCAGGTATTCAAGGCAAAAAAGTTGATATCTAAGTGAATGCAGTGCTTTGGCACTAAAAGTATATACTTCCATTTTACTCTAAAGTACTGAATGCAAACTTTATGGAAACAATTTACTATAACTCCCCACATGATCCTGAGATGTTTGACACCTGTTATATCACTCAGGCATTATAGACAAAAAAGTTGATTTCTCAGTGCACACAGTGCTTTAGCAATGAAAGAAGTATACATTTCAATTTTACTCAAAGGTACTGACTGCAAACCTTATGGAAACATCTGAATATATCTCCCCACATGATCTTGGGATGTTTGAAACCTGTTATATCACTCAGGTGTTCAAGACAGAAAAGTTGATTTCTCAGTGAATGCATTGCTTTGGCAGAAAAGAATGTACTTCAATTTTACTCTAAAGTATCGAATGCAAACCTTATGGAAACATCTTAATATCACTCCCCACATGATCTTGAGATGTTTGACACCAGTTATATCACACAGGAGTTCAAGAAAAATAAGTTGATTCCTCAAAGCATACAGTGCTTTACATTGAATGAAGTACACATTTCAATTTTACTCAAAGGTACTTACTGCAAACACTATAGAAACATCTTAATAGAGCTCCCCACATGATCCTGGGATGTTTAACACCTCTTTTATCACTAAGGTACACAAGACAAAAAAGTTGATTTCTCAGTGAAAGCAGTGCTTTGGAACTAAAAGCATATACTTCAATTTTACTCTAAAGTATGGAATGCAACCCTTATGGAAACATCTTAATATAACTCCTCACATCATCCTGAGATGTATGGCACCTTTTATATCACTCAGGCATTAGAGACAAAAAATTTGATTTCTCAGTGCACACAGTGCTTTAGCAATGAAAGAAGTATACATTTCAATTTTACTCAAAGGTACTGACTGAAAACCTTATGCAAACATGTGAATATAACTCCCGACATCATCCTGAGATGTATGACACCTGTTATATCACTCAGGTATACAGGACAAAAAAGTTGATTTCTCAGTGCATCCAGTGCTTTAGCATTGAATGAAGTATACATTTTAATTTTACCCAAAGGTACTGACTGCAAACACAATGAAAACATCTTAATAGAACTCCCCACATGATCCTGAGATGTTTGGCACCTGTTATGTCACTCAGGTATTCAAAACAAAAAAGTTATTTTCTCAGTGAATGCAGTTGTTTGCACTAAAAGTATATACTTCAATTTTACTCTAAAGTACTGCATGCAAACCTTATGGAAACATCATAATATCATTCCCCACATGATCCTGAGAAGTTTGACACCAGTTATATCACTCAGGTATTCAAGACAAAAAAGTTGATTTCTGAAGGCATACAGTCATTTAGCATTGAATGAAGTATACATTTCAATTTTACTCAAAGGTACTTACTGCAAACACTATGGAGACTTCTTAATAGGACTCCCCACGTGATCCTGAAATGTTTGGCACCTGTTATATCACTCAGGTATTCAAGACAAAAAAGTTGATTTCTCAGTGAATGCATTGCTTTCGCAGAAAAGAATGTACTTCAATTTTACTCCAAAGTATTGAATGCAAACCTGATGGAAACATCTTAATATAACTCCCCACATGATCTTGAGATGTTTGACACCAGTTATATCACACAGGAGTTCAAGAAAAAAAAGTTGATTCCTCATACCAACAGTGCTTTACATTGAATGAAGTACACATTTCAATTTTACTCAAAGGTACTTACTGCAAACACTATAGAAACATCTTAATATAACTCCCCAAATGATCCCGGGATGTTTGACACCTCTTTTATCACTCAGGTACACAAGACAAAAAAGTTGATTTCTCAGTGAAAGCAGTGCTTTGGAACTAAAAGCATATACTTCAATTTTACTCTAAAGTATTGAATGCAAACCTTATGAAAACATCTTAATATAACTCCCCACATGATCTTGAGATGTATGGCACCTTTTATATCACTCAGGCATTAGAGACAAAAAAGTTGATTTCTCAGTGCACACAGTGCTTTAGCAATGAAAGAAGTATACATTTCAATTTTACTCAAAGGTACTGACTGAAAACCTTATGCAAACATGTGAATATAACTCCCGACATCATCCTGAGATGTATGACACCTGTTATATCATTCAGGTATACAGGACAAAAAAGTTGATTTCTCAGTGCATCCAGTGCTTTAGCATTGAATGAAGTATACATTTTAATTTTACTCAAAGGTACTGACTGGAAACACTATGAAAACATCTTAATAGGACTCCCCACATGATCCTGAGATGTTTGGCACCAGTTATATCACTCAGGTATTCAAGACAAAGAAGTTGATTTCTGAAAGCATACAGTCGTTTAGCATTGAATGAAGTATACATTTGAATTTTACTCAAAGGTACTTACTGCAAACACTATGGAAACTTCTTAATAGGACTCCCCACATGATCCTGAGATGTTTGGCACCTGTTACATCACTCAGGTATTCAAGACAAAAAAGTTGATTTCTCAAAGCTTACAGTCCTTTAGCATTGAAAGAAGTACACATCTCAATTTTACTCAAAGGTACTGACTGGAAACCTTATGCAAACAACTGAATATAACTCCCCACATGATCTTGGGATGTTTAAAACCTACTATATCACTCAGGTATTCAAGGCAAAAAAGTTGATATCTAAGTGAATGCAGTGCTTTGGCACTAAAAGTATATACTTCCATTTTACTCTAAAGTACTGAATGCAAACTTTATGGAAACAATTTACTATAACTCCCCACATGATCCTGAGATGTTTGACACCTGTTATATCACTCAGGCATTATAGACAAAAAAGTTCATTTCTCAGTGCACACAGTGCTTTAGCAATGAAAGAAGTATAAATTTCAATTTTACTCAAAGGTACTGACTGCAAACCTTATGGAAACATATGAATATATCTCCCCACATGATCTTGGGATGTTTGAAACCTGTTGTATCACTCAGGTGTTCAAGACAAAAAAGTTGATTTCTCAGTGAATGCATTGCTTTGGCAGAAAAGAATGTACTTCAATTTTACTCTAAAGTATCGAATGCAAACCTTATGGAAACATCTTAATATCACTCCCCACATGATCTTGAGATGGTTGACACCAGTTATATCACACAGGAGTTCAAGAAAAATAAGTTGATTCCTCAAAGCATACAGTGCTTTACATTGAATGAAGTACACATTTCAATTTTACTCAAAGGTACTTACTGCAAACACTATAGAAACATCTTAATAGAGCTCCCCACATGATCCTGGGATGTTTAACACCTCTTTTATCACTCAGGTACACAAGACAAAAAAGTTGATTTCTCAGTGAAAGCAGTGCTTTGGAACTAAAAGCATATACTTCAATTTTACTCTAAAGTATGGAATGCAAACCTTATGGAAACATCTTAATATAACTCCTCACATCATCCTGAGATGTATGGCACCTTTTATATCACTCAGGCATTAGAGACAAAAAATTTGATTTCTCAGTGCACACAGTGCTTTAGCAATGAAAGAAGTATACATTTCAATTTTACTCAAAGGTACTGACTGAAAACCTTATGCAAACATGTGAATATAACTCCCGACATCATCCTGAGATGTATGACACCTGTTATATCACTCAGGTATACAGGACAAAAAAGTTGATTTCTCAGTGCATCCAGTGCTTTAGCATTGAATGAAGTATACATTTTAATTTTACTCAAAGGTACTGACTGCAAACACAATGAAAACATCTTAATAGAACTCCCCACATGATCCTGAGATGTTTGGCACCTGTTATGTCACTCAGGTATTCAAAACAAAAAAGTTATTTTCTCAGTGAATGCAGTTGTTTCCACTAAAAGTATATACTTCAATTTTACTCTAAAGTACTGAATGCAAACGTTATGGAAACATCATAATATCATTCCCCACATGATCCTGAGAAGTTTGACACCAGTTATATCACTCAGGTATTCAAGACAAAAAAGTTGATTTCTCAAAGCATAGAGTCGTTTAGCTTTGAATGAAGTATACATTTGAATTTTACTCAAAGGTACTTACTGCAAACACTATGGAAACTTCTTAATAGGACTCCCCACATGATCCTGAGATGTTTGGCACCTGTTACATCACTCAGGTATTCAAGACAAAAATGTTGATTTCTCAAAGCCTACAGTCCTTTAGCATTGAAAGAAGTACACATCTCAATTTTACTCAAAGGTACTGACTGGAAACCTTATGCAAACAACTGAATATAACTCCCCACATATCTTGGGATGTTTGAAACCTACTATATCACTCAGGTATTCAAGGCAAAAAAGTTGATATCTAAGTGAATGCTGTGCTTTGACACTAAAAGTATATACTTCCAGTTTACTCTAAAGTACTGAATGCAAACTTTATGGAAACAATTTACTATAACTCCCCACATGATCCTGAGATGTTTGACACCTTTTATATCACTCAGGCATTATAGACAAAAAAGTTGATTTCTCTGTGCACACAGTGCTTTAGCAATGAAAGAAGTATACATTTCAATTTTACTCAAAGGCACTGACTGCAAACCTTAAGGAAACATCTGAATATATCTCCCCACATGATCTTGGGATGTTTGAAACCTGTTATATCACTCAGGTGTTCAAGACAAAATAGTTGATTTCTCAGTGAATGCATTGCTTTGGCAGAAAAAGAATGTACTTCAATTTTACTCTAAAGTATTGAATGCAAACCTTATGGAAACATCTTAATATTACTCCCCACATGATCCTGAGATGTATGACACCTGTTATATTACTCAGGTATTCAAGACAAAAAAGTTGATTTCTCAGTGAAAGCAGTGCTTTGGAACTAAAAGTAGATGTTCAATTTTACTCTAAAGTATTGAATGCAAACCTTATGGAAACATCTTAATATAACTCCCCACATGATCTTGAGATGTTTGACACCTGTTATATCACACAGGAGTTCAAGACAAAAAAGTTGATTCCTCAAAGCATACAGTGCTTTACATTGAATGAAGTACACATTTCAATTTTACTCAAAGGTACTTACTGCAAACACTATAGAAACATCTTAATATAACTCCCCACATGATCCTGGGATGTTTGACACCTGTTATATCACTCAGGTACACAAGACAAAAAAGTTGATTTCTCAGTGAATGCAGTGCTTTGGAACTAAAAGTATATACTTAAATGTTACTCTAAAGTATTGAATGCAAACCTTATGGAAACATCTTAATATAACTCCTCACATCATCCTGAGATGTATGGCCCCTTTTATATCACTCAGGCATTATAGACAAAAAAGATGATTTCTCAGTGCACACAGAGCTTTAGCAATGAAAGAAGTATACATTTCAATTTTACTCAAAGGTACGGACTGCAAACCTTATGGAATCATCTGAATATATCTCCCCACATGATGTTGGGATGTTTGACACCTCTTATATCACTCAGGTATACAAGACAAAAAAGTTGATTTCTCAGTGCAAGCAGTGCTTTGGAACTAAAAGTATATACTTCAATTTTACACAATAGGCACTGACTGAAAACCTAATTGAAACATGTGAATATAACTCCCCACATGATCCTGGGATGTTTGACACCTCTTATATCACTCAGGTATACAGGACAAAGAAGTTGATTTCTCAGGGCATCCAGTGCTTTAACATTGAATGAAGTATACATTTTAATTTTACTCAAAGATACTGACTGCAAACACTATGAAAACATCGTAGTAGAACTCCCCACATGATCCTGAGATGTTTGGCACCTGTTATGTCACTCAGGTATTCAAAACAAAAAAGTTATTTTCTCAGTGAATGCAGGCTTTGCACTAAAAGTATGTACTTCAATTTTACTCTAAAGTACTGCATGCAAACCTTATGGAAACAACATAATATCATTCCCCACATGATCCTGAGAAGTTTGACACCAGTTATATCACCCAGCTATTCAAGACAAAAAAGTTGATTTCTCAAAGCACAGTCGTTTAGCATTGAATGAAGTATACATTTGAATTTTACTCAAAGGTACCGACTGCAAACCTTATGCAAACATGTGAATATAACTCCCCACATAATCCTGGAATGTTTGACACCTCTTATATCACTCAGGGATACAAGACACAAAAGTTGATTTCTCAGTGCAAGCAGTGCTTTGGAACTAAAAGTATATACATCAATTTTACTCAAAGGTACTGACTGCAAACCTTATGGAAGCATCTGAATATATCTCCCCACATGATGTTGGGATGTTTGACACCTACTATATCACTCAGGTATTCAAGGCAAAAAAGTTGATATCTAAGTGAATGCAGTGCTTTGGCACTAAAAGTATATACTTCCATTTTACTCTAAAGTACTGAATGCAAACTTTATGGAAACAATTTACTATAACTCCCCACATGATCCTGAGATGTTTGACACCTGTTATATCACTCAGGCATTATAGACAAAAAAGTTGATTTCTCAGTGCACACAGTGCTTTAGCAATGAAAGAAGTATACATTTCAATTATACTCAAAGGCACTGACTGCAAACCTTATGGAAACATCTGAATATATCTCCCCACATGATGTTGGGATGTTTGACACCTCTTATATCACTCAGGTATACAAGACAAAAATGTTGATTTCTCAGTGCAAGCAGTGCTTTGGAACTAAAAGTATATACTTCAATTTTACACAATAGGTACTGACTGAAAACCTAATGCAAACATGTGAATATAACTCCCCACATGATCCTGGGATGTTTGACACCTCTTATATCACTCAGGTATACGGGACAAAAAAGTTGATTTCTCAGTGCATCCAGTGCTTTAGCATTCAATGAAGTATACATTTTAATTTTACTCAAAGGTACTGACTGCAAACACTATGAAAACATCTTAATAGAACTCCCCACATGATCCTGAGATGTTTGGCACCTGTTATGTCACTCAGGTATTCAAAACAAAAAAGTTATTTTCTCAGTGAATGCAGGCTTTGCACTGAAAGTATATACTTCAATTTTACTCTAAAGTACTGCATGCAAACCTTATGGAAACATCATAATATTATTCCCCACATGATCCTGAGAAGTTTGACACCAGTTATATCACTCAGGTATTCAAGACAAAAAAGTTGATTTCTCAAAGCATACAGTCGTTTAGCATTGAATGAAGTTTTCATTTGAATTTTACTCAAAGGTATTGACTGCAAACCTTATGCAAACATGTGAATATAAGTCCCCACATGATCCTGGGATGTTTGACACCTCTTATATCACACAGGTATACAAGGCAAAAAACTTGATTTCTCAGTGAAAGCAGTGCTTTTGAACAAAAAGTATATACTTCAATTTTACTCAAAGGTACTTACTGAAAACCTTATGGAAACATGTGAATATAACTCCCCACATCATCCTGAGATGTATGACACCTGTTATATCACTCAGGACTTCAAGACAAAAAAGTTGATTTCTCAAAGCATGCAGTCCTTTAGCATTGAATGAAGTATACATTTCAATTTTACTCAAAGGTACTTACTGCAAACACTATGGAAACATCTTAATATAACTCCCCACATGATCCTGAGATGTTTCACATCTTTT